>NC_141877.1:229840114-229991066 GCF_056163025.1 Triticum urartu
GTAATATGTATGGATGGAACTCTGTTTCTTATTATGTATGTATGTTGTCATGGATGGAGCTATGTGTTGGATACATCATATGTCTGTTGTGCATGTGAAAAATATATGCATATCTATGTGTGAATTCCTGTGAAATTAAATGGATTTAAATAAAAACAGGGGACATGTAGCCTTTTTGTCGTCTGCTAGCGGACGGCAAAGAGGACATGTGGCACCTACCTGTAAAACCTGGGAACAATGGCTGCCTATTTGGTCACTTTGCCATCTGCCAGCAGACGACAAAGATTCAAATCACTTTGCCGTCCGCTGGCAGACGGCATAGCTGGCCACGTGGCAGCTGCCCAGTGCTGCCTAGCCGAGCTCTTACCGTCTGTCAGCGGACGACAAAGTGATTTGACTCTTTGCCGTCCGCTGGCAGACGACAAAGAGCGCCGTTAACCCCCTAACGGCTGTCACGCCACCGCATTGCCTTCCGTTGTCTATGCCGTCTGCTGGCCTCGGATGGCGGACGACACAATCCTTTGCCGTCCGTTTCCAGGAAGCGGACGGCAAAGAAGGCCTTCGCTGACACGTGTTCAGCCGGACTGTTTGCCGTCTGCTGGCGGATGGCAAAGAAGTTTGCCGTCCGTGATCCATGCCTTTGCCGTCTGCCATGGCAGACGGCAAAGAAGCTGATTCCAGTAGTGTTTGCTCTTGTTGTTGTAAATATGTAAAGCCAGCATTCAAGTTTTTAGCAAAGATTATGAACTAACCACATTCACAATAACATTTAGGCCTCATGTTTACTCATATCAATGGCATAATCAACTAGTGAGCAATAATAATAAATCTCGGATGACAACACTTTCTCAAAACAATCATAATATGATATAACAAGATGGTATCTGACTAGCCCTTTCTGAGATTGCAAAACATAAACGCAGAGCACCTTTAAAGATCATGGACTGACTAGACATTGTAATTCATGGTAAAAGAGATCCAGTCAAGTCATACTCAATGTAAACTAACAGTAATGGATGCAAATGACAGCGGTGCTCTCCAACTGGTGCTTTTTAATAAGAGAATGATGACTCAACATAAAATTAAATAGATAGGCCCTTCGCAGAGGGAAGCAGGGATTTGTAGAGGTGCCAGAGCTCGGTTTTGAAATATATATGAATAATATTTTTAGTGGTATACTTTCATTGTCAACATAACAACCGAGAGATCTTGATATCTTCCATGCTACACACATTTAGGCGGTTCCCAAACAGAATGGTAAAGTTTATACTCCCCCTCCACCAACAAGCATCAATCCATGGCTTGCTCGAAACCACGAGTGCCTAACAAGAGTCCCGGGGAGTTTTGTTTGCAATTATTTTGATTTGATTTGCTTAAAGCATGGGACTGGGCATCCCGGTGACCAGCTATTTTCTTGTGAGTGAGGAGCGGAGTCAACTCCTCTTGAGGATAAGCCGCCTAGCATGGAAGATACAGACAACCCTAGTTGATACATGAGCTATTCGAGCATACAAAACGGAATGTTTATTTGAAGGTTTAGAGTTTGGCACATACAAATTTACTTGGAACAGCAGGTAGATACCGTATATAGGTAGGTATGGTGGACTCATATGGAACAACTTTGGGGTTTATGGAATTGGATACACAAGCAGTATTCCCGCTTAGTACAAGTGAAGGCTAGAAAAAGACTGTGAAGCGACCAGCTAGAGAGCGACAACATTCCTGAACATGCATTAAAATTAATCAACACCGAATGCAAGCATGAGTAGGATATAATTCACCATGAACATAAATATTGTAGAGGCTATGTTGATTTTGTTTCAACTACATGCATGAACATGTGCCAAGTCAAGCCACTCGAATCATTCAAAAGAGGATACCACCCTATCATACCACATCACAACCATTTTAATAGCATGTTGGCACACAAGGTAAACCATTATAAATTCCTAGCTAATTAAGCATGGCATAAGCAACTACAATCTCTAATTGTCATTGCAAACATGTTTCTTTCATAATAGGCTGAATCAGGAACGATGAACATATTTACAAAAACAAGAGAGGTCGAGTTCATACCAACTTTTCTCATCTCAATAAGTTCATCATATAATCATCATTATTGCCTTTCACTTACACGACCGAATAGTGTGGATACTAATAATAGTGCACGTGCATTGGACTAAGCTGGAATCTGCAAGCATTCAATTCAAGAGAGAAGACAAGGTAATACGGGCTCTTTTTTAGATCAACAATAATGCATATGAGAGCCACTCAACATTTTCATTATGGTCTTCTCCTCTCGACCCCAAAGAATAGAAACAAAACTATTTACACGGGAAAGCTCCCAACAAACAAAAGAAGAACGAGAAATCTTTTTGGGTTTTCTTTCTAATTACTACTACTATAGGCATGGAAAGTAAACTAACTAAAATCTACAACTAATTTTTTTTGGTTTTTCTTAAGGTTTATTAAGGCACACAAGAAGAAAGCTAAAAGGGAAATAAACTATCATGGATGATACAGTGAAAAAGTATGAGCACCGACAACTAGCATGAGTGTGTGAACATGAATGTAATGTCGGTGAGAAATGCGTACTCCCACAAGCTTAGGATTTTGGCCTAAGTTGGTCTACTGCCACGGCTGGCCTGGCGGATATCCAAAGTTCTAGTTGGGGTCGTACTGAGAAGGATCCTCCTGGCGCCACTCCTTGGCGATCTCTTCCGGATTCCACTAATAAACAGACTGCCGGTGCAGATCAAATTGTGGTTCCGGCTCTGGCTCTGTAGCTAGTGTGGGGTTTCGGTAGGCGTGAATGGCCTCCTGCGGAACAAGGTACTTGCCTACAAATAAGTCAAACAAGGAAGGAGCGGGCAAAGTAATATTCCCAGGGTGATTTTTATCAAATATCAGCTTGTACTTAAGCATCTTTTCCTTATTCTTAACGATAAAATCATGTGCTACCATACTCTTATAGTCTAGAAAAACAGGAGGCAGCAACTTTTCTTCTTTCTGATAATGCCTAATAGGTATGTTAAAATGTGCAGCGAGGTGCGAGGCGAAGATACCTCCCAAGATGGGGCCCTTCGTACAGTTAAGATTTAACCACTTTGCAACAGTAGCGCCCAGACTAAATGTGTCATCACGGAACAAGGCATGGCACAAAATAACAATATCAGGGGCACTAAGGTTGCCACAATTTCCGCGACCAATTAAGCATCTACTAGCAAATATTGCAAAGTAACGTAAAACAGCAAAATGTATGCTAGTGATTCTTGCATCGGAAACTTTCCTCGTTTCCCCTACAGCAATCATATCAATAAATCCCTCCACATCATCACGATGTGGTTCCTCTATGCTGCCCTCAAAAGGTATCAAACAAACCCGACAAAAATCACGAAGTGACATCTCCTTATGCTCATCATATAAATAAAATTCCACCGAAGGTGGTGAGCTCCTAGCATGGAAATGAAAGTTTTGCACAAAGATATTGGTGAGTAAGAGATATTGTCCGCGTTGGTCGTGGAGGAAGGCGGTGAGACCTGCATTCTCAGCCAACTCATAGAAATTGTCATAAATCCTGGCTGCTCTCAAGAAATCATCACAAGGCCATTCACAAGCTGAACCTCCGCGGTGCGAGGGAGATTATAGTTGGGTTTGTTGTTCTCTTCACTTTGTTTATCCTTCGAGCTTCGGCTCGATGAGCCCCTCAAAAATCTCTTCATCTTTTTCTGAAAATTTCTGAAATCTTTAGTAACTTAAAATAAAAGTGAACCAAACTCAACAATATTGATAGAAACTACTCCTACAAGTGCCTAGAGGCAATATCATGCATTAAAACTACTTGGGATTATATAAATTTGACATGCAAGCTCAAGAACAGGGTCACCTAAGCAGCAAAAACTTGCAATGAATAAAGCACTAGAACAAAAACTAATTGGACCATTGGAGGAGTCACATACGAAAGAATAATCCCCCAAAGCAGTTTTGTGAATGGAGCTTTGAGCTAGGAGATCAAAAATGGCAACAAGATGAGCTAGAACTCGTGCTTGAGCTGGTTGGTGATTTTTTTGGGAGGAAGATGGAGTGTGTGGTGGCTGGAATAAGTGGAGGGGGCCCACTAGGGGCCCATGAGGGAGGGGGCGTCCTGGACCCTCGTGGCCAGGTGCTGGCTCCCCCTGATGTGTTCTCAGTGCCAGATATTCTCAAATATTCTAGAAAAAATCATATTTAATTTTCAGGGCATTTGGATAACTTTTATTTTCGAGGTATTTTTTATTGCATGGATAATTCAGAAAACAGACAGAAAATACTATTTTTGCTTTATTTAATCTAAATAACAGAAAGTAAAAAGAGGGTAGAAAGAGTTGTGTTTTCTAACTTCATCCATCTCATGTTCTTCAAAAGGAATCCACTAACAAGGTTGATCAAGTCTTGTTAACAAACTCATTCCGAATAACATGGAACCGGAGAAATTTCGAATAACACTAGGTTACCTCAACGGGGATATGCATGTCCCCAACAATAAGAATATCATATTTCTTCTTGATAGTGGGAAGAGGAAATTCGAAACCTCCAATAGTAATTGTTGAAATTTTCCAATAGAATTGATACTGTGGACTTGAGGTTGTTTCCTCGGAAAGTGTACCATATGCTCATTACCATTAACATGAAAGGTGACATTGCCTTTGTTGCAATCAATAACAGCCCCTGCAGTGCTCAAAAAGGGTCTTCCAAGAATAATATACATACTATCATCCTTGGGAATACCAAGAATAACAAAGTCCGTTAAAATAGTAACGTTTGCAACCACAACAGGCACATCCTCACAAATACCGACAGGTATAGCAGTTGATTTATCAGCCATTTGCAAAGATATTTCAGTAGGTGTCAACTTATTCAAATCAAGTCTACGATATAAAGAGAGAGGCATAACACTAACACCGGCTCCAAGATCACATAAAGCAGTTTTAACATAGTTTCTTTTAATGGAGCATGGTATAGTTGGTACTCCTGGATCCCCAAGTTTCTTTGGTATTCCACCCTTAAAAGTATAATTAGAAAGCATGGTGGAAATTTCAGCTTCCGGTATCTTTCTCTTATTTGTAACAATATCCTTCATATATTTATCATATGGATTCATTTTAAGCATATCGGTCAAACGCATACGCAAAAAGATAGGTCTAATCATTTCAGCAAAGCGCTCAAAATCCTCATCATCCTTTTTCTTGGATGGTTTAGGAAGAAAAGGCATGGGTTTCTGAACCCATGGTTCTCTTTCTTTACCGTGCTTCTTAGCAACAAAGTCTCTCTTATCATAACGTTGATTCTTTGATTGTGGGTTATCAAGATCAATAACAGGTTCAGTTTCTACATCATTATTATTGCTAGGTTGAGCATCATCATGAACATCACCATTAACATTATCACTAGGTTCATGTTTATTACCAGATTGTGTTTCAGCATCAGAAATAGAAATATCATTGGGATTCTCAGGTGTGTCAATAACAGGTTCACTAGAAGCATGCAAAGTCCTATCATTTTTCTTTTTCTTCCATATAGAGGGACTAGGTGCATCTATAGTAGTTCTCTAAGAATCTTTCTCAATTCTCTTAGGGTGGCCCTCAGGATACAAAGGCTCCCGAGTCATTTTACCACCTCTAGTCATAACTCTAACAACATTATCATTCTTATTGTTTAATTCATTGAGCAAATCATTTTGAGCTTTAAGTACTTGTTCTACTTGAGTGGTGACCATAGAAGCATGTTTACTAATGAGTTTAAGTTCTCCTTTAACTCTAGACATATAATCACCCAAGTGTTCAATCATATAAGCATTATGTTTCAATTGTCTACCAACATAAGCATTAAAATTTTCTTGTTTAACCATAAAGTTACCAAATTCATCCAAACATTGGCTAGCAAACTTAGCTGGAGGGATTTCAGCTTTATCATATCTATGGAGAGAGTTTACCTTTACTACCTGTGCCGGGTTATTAAGACCATGTATTTCTTCAATAGGTGATGAATTAAGACCATGTATTTCTTCAACGGGAGGTAAATTCTTAACATCTTCGGTTTTATACCTTTTTCTTTCATAGATTTCTTTGCCTCTTGCATAATATCAGTAATGAGAAATAGAATACCCATTTTCTTCGGAGTTGGCTTAGGAGTTGGTTCAGGAAGTGTCCAATTATTTTCATTAGTCAACATATTATTCAATAGCAATTCAGCTTGATCAACTGTTCTTTCCCTGAAAACACAACCAACACAACTATCCAGGTAATATCTGGAAGCATCGGTTAGTCCATTTTAAAAGATATCAAGTATTTCATTTTTCTTGAGAGGATGATCAGGCAAAGCATTAAGTAATTGGAGAAGCCTCCCCCAAGCTTGTGGGAGACTCTCTTCTTCAATTTGCACAAAATTATATATTTCCCTTAAAGCAGCTTGTATCTTATGAGTGGGGAAATATTTAGCAGAGAAGTAATAAATCATATCCTGGGGACTACGCACACAACCAGGATCAAGAGAATTAAACCATATCTTAGCATCACCCTTTAATGAGAACGGAAATAATTTAAGGATATAATAGTAGCAAGTTTTCTCATCATTAGTGAACAGGGTAGCTATATCATTTAATTTAGTAAGATGTGCAACAATAGTTCTAGATTCATAGCCATAGAAAGGATCAGATTCAACCAAAGTAATTAACTCAGGATCGACAGAGAAATCATAATCCTTATCAGTAATAAAGATAGGTGAAGTAGCATAAGCAGGATCATATTTCATTCTAGCATTCAGAGATTTTTCTTTCAGCTTAGCTAATAGTTTCTTAAGATCACTTCTATTATTGCAGGCAAGAAAGTCTCTAGCAGTTCATTCATCCATAACATAACCCTCAGGCACAACAGGCAATTCATATCTAGGGGGAGAACCTTCATCATCACTTTCATCAATATTATCAGTTTCAATAATTTCATTCTCTCTAGCCCTAGCAAGTTGTTCATCAAGAAATTCACCTAGTGGCACAGTAGTATCAAGCATAGAAGTAGTTTCATCATAAGTATCATGCAAAGCAGAAGTGGCATCATCAATAACATGCGACCTATTAGAATCAATAGCATGTGTAGGTGTCGCAAGTTTACTCATAACAGAAGGTGAATCAAGTGCAGAGCTAGATGGCAGTTCCTTACCTCCCCTCATAGTTGAGGGAAAAATCTTGGTTCTTTTATCTTCCAAGTTCTTCATAATGATAAGCAGATATAAATCCCAAGTGATGCAAAGAATAGAGCTATTCTCCCCGGCAATGGCGCCAGAAAATGGTCTTGATAACCCACAAGTATAGTGGATCGCAACAGTTTTCGAGGGTAGAGTATTCAACCCAAATTTATTGATTCGACACAAGGGGAGCCAAAGAATATTCTCAAGTATTAGCAGTTGAGCTGTCAATTCAACCACACCTGGAAACTTAATATCTGCAGCAAGGTATTTAGTAGCAAAGTAATATGATAGTAGTGGTAACGGTAGCAAAAGTAATATTTTTGGTTTTATAGTGATTGTAATAGTAGCAATGGAAAAGTAAATAAGAAAATAACAATATATGAAAAGCTCGTAGGCATTGAATCAGTGATGGATAATTATGTCGGATGCGATCAATCATGCAACAATTATAACATAGGGTGACACAGAACTAGCTCCAGTTCATCAATGTAATGTAGGCATGTATTCCGAATATAGTCAGACGTGCTTATGGAAAAGAACCTTCATGACATCTTTTGTCCTACCCTCCCGTGGTAGCGGGGTCCTATTGGGAACTAAGGGATATTCAGGCCTCCTTTTAATAGAGCACCGGACCAAAGCATTAACACATAGTGAATACATGAACTCCTCAAACTACGGTCATCACCAGTAAGTATCCCGATTATTGTCACTTCGGGGTTAACGGATCATAACACATAATAGGTGACTATAGACTTGCAAGATAGGATCAAGAACTCACATATATTCATGAAAACATAATAGGTTCAGATCTGAAATCATGGCACTTGGGCCCTAGTGACAAGCATTAAGCATGGCAAAGTCATAGCAACATCAATCTCAGAACATAGTGGATACTAGGGATCAAACCCTAACAAAACTAACTCGATTACATGATAAATATCATCCAACCGATCACCGTCCAGCAAGCCTACGATGGAATTACTCACGCACGACGGTGAGCATCATGAAATTGGTGATGGAGGAAGGTTGATGATGACGATGGCGACGGATTCCCCTCTCCGGAGCCCCGAACGGACTCCAGATCAGCCCTCCCGAGAGAGCTTAGGGCTTGGCAGCAGCTCCATATCGTAAAACGCGATGAATCCTTCTCTCTGATTTTTTTCTCCACGAACACAAATATACGGAGTTGGAGTTGAGGTCGGTGGAGCATCAGGGGGGCCACGAGGCCGGGGGCGTGTCTAGGGGGGTAGGCGCGCCCCCACCCTCGTGGACAGGGTGTGGGCCCCCTGATGTGGATTCTTCTTACAGTATTTTTTATATATTCCAAAAATAATCTCCGTTGATTTTCAGGTCATTCCGAAAACTTTTATTTCTGCACAAAAATAACACCATGGCAATTCTGCTGAAAACAGCATTAGTCCGGGTTAGTTCCATTCAAATCATGGAAGTTAGAGTCCAAAACAAGGGCAAAAGTGTTGGGAAAAGTAGATACGACGGAGACGTATCAGTGAGCTAGCACATGATCATGAGATTTTACGAAGTCACCATAGGTGCCTCGTAGTCGAGTGGAACGTCTCCTCCCACTGAACGCACATCGCCGGAAAATACTGAAATTAACCCAGGATAAATGCGAGCACCAAGACTTTAACCTTGGTGGGCTCGGGAAACCGCTGTCCTCCTAACCATCCAACCGCAGGTTGGGTAGCACCACAAAATGTATGTGGTGACCATGATGAGCTTACTCTGAAGTGTAGTGACCATATCGTGCTTTCGCTTTGAATACAATGATCGTAAGTGTTGTCAACAAAATACGGAGCACGCATCAAATACAATGTCCGTCTGTGTCATCAACAAAATACGGAGATGTACCACATAACGCCCTCGATGCGGCTATATCTCCCACGTGTCGAAGCACGACTTAGAGGCATAACCGCATTGAAAGCAATGTTGCAAGTGAGGTAATCTTCACACAACCCATGTAATATAACAAGGGAAAGAGATGCGTAGTTGGCTTACAATCGCCACTTCACACAATACATGAATAAAGCATTACATCATCCAAATACAATCAAGATCCGACTACGGAACCAAAATAAAAGAAGAACCCAAAATGTGACAAAGGTCCCCGATCGACCCCAACTGGGCTCCACTACTGATCAACTAGAACGAAACAACACAAAGGACAAGGTCTTCATCGAGCTCCTCCTGAGCTTGGTTGCGTCATCTGCACGGACTCATCGGCACCTGCAAGCTGGTTTTGGAAGTATCTGTGAGCCACGGGGACTCAGCAATCTCGCACCCTCGCGATCAAGACTATTTAAGCTTATGGGTAAGGTAAAGGTAAGAGGAGGAGCTGCAGCAAGCGACTAGCATATATGGTGGCTAACATACGTAAATGAGAGTGAGAAGAGAAGGCAAGGCACGGTCGAGAAAGTATGATCAAGAAGTGATCCTAAACAACCTACGTCAAGCATAACTCCAACACCGTGTTCACTTCCCGGACTCCGCCGGAAAGAGACCAGCACGGTCAACGAAGGAATATACCTCCTCCTGAGACATTCCAATCAGACTCAGTATCTCGGTACAACAAGACATTTCGACAGGGTAAAACTAAACCAGCAACACCGCCCGAATGTGCCGACAAATCCCGATAGGAGCTGCACATATCTCTTTCTCAGGGCACACTCAGATGAGACTAGCTACGAGTAAAACCAACCCTCAAGTTTCCCCGAGGTGGCCCCGCAGGCAGCTCAGTTCGGACCAACACTCAGAGGAGCACTGGCCCGGGGGGGGGGGGGGGGGGGTAAAATAAGGATGACCCTCGGGCTGGCCGACCCAAGGGAAAGAAAAGGCTAGGTGGCGAATGGTAAAACCAATGTTGGGCATTGCTGGAAGAGCTTTACTTAAGGCGAACTGTCAAGGGGTTCCCATTATAGCCCAACCGCGTAAGGGACGCAAAATCCGGGAACATAACACCGATATGACGGAAACTAGGGCGGCAAGAGTGGAACAAAACACCAGGCATAAGGCCGAGCCTTCCACCCTTTACCAAGTATATAGATAAATTAATTAAATAAGAGATATTGTGATATCCCAACAAGTAAACATGTTCCAACAAGGAACAACATCTCCATGTTCCAACAAGGAACAAACTTCAATCTTCACCTGCAACTAACAACGCTATAAGAGGGGCTGAGCAAAGCGGTAACATAGCCAATCAACGGTTTTCTAGGACAAGGTGGGTTAGAGGCTTGGTTCAACAATATGGGTGGCATAATAAGCAAGTGGTAGGTATCGCAGCATAGGCATAGCAAAAGAGCGAGCATCTAGCAAGCAAAGATAGAAGTGATTTCAAGGGTATGGTCATCTTGCCTGAGATCCCGCAAGGAAGAAGAACGAGTCCATGAAGAAGACAAACGGACGTAGACGAACGGGTCCTCACAAACGCGACGTTACCGGAACCAACCCGAAGAAGCAAACACCAGAAAGAAGCAAACAATCATGGTAAACAACCACCACATAAGCATGACACGATACGCAAACAAGTATGATGCATGTCCGGTTTAATGAGGCATGGCATGGCAAAGTGCACAAACAGCCCTACAAATTAAGTGGAGCTCAATATGCAACGGAGTTGCATATTGACGGAACACCACATTCAGGTTATTTAGTTCGATCTCATTTATGTACCCAACAATATTAAATGTTGTTAAGCATGTCAAGAGGTGAAACATAAAGGATTATCTATCTAAACAATTTAAATGGGGCCGGATATAGCAAACAACAAATCCGGTAAATCCCCATATGCATTAGTAAATTAATGCAAACAACAATTTAAACCATCTTAATGTTGTTAAAATGATGCGGATGACATGTTCAAGTTTTATGCAAGTTTTATTAAAAGTTGACAGGAGCATTATGAAGCATTTGGTCGTCATGGCGGAACAAAAAGTGTGCCACGCCAACTACCATGGAAATGGTGCCACGGCAACATTCCGGGTGATCCGACAACTCATTGAGATGTCGGTGCAAGAGAAAATGTGGATGAACGGATCATGCGAGGATGGTGGGGTGATCCCGGATACCGGGTTCCCCATGGGTCGACGGCATGGCAACCGAGGAGGAACGTCCAATGACAACTCGAACACGGTTCGAACATGAGCATCTCAAACATCGCAAGCATTCGTTACACGGACGTCGTCTCGGGTTATACCTTCGAAGTGTGCAAACGGGACGGTTCTCGATCGGTGCCAAGTATAGGAAGTCGACGTTCTCAGGACTTTCGTAGTGGAAGTAGGGGTACATGACGACGGTAGAGGTACTCGTGATCTTGGCGGCGGTAGTCGTTCACGTTCGTTTCAGAGAGGTACTTGATGACTCCAACGTCTTCGGGGCGACGGTAGTGGAAGTAGTGGTTCACGTTTCGTAGATGTTCGGGGTCACGGCGAGGAACTTGACGTCCACGAGGCCTTCGAGGGTCGACGGTAGTGGTACACGGTTTCGTAGATGTTCGGGGTCGCCGGTAGATGTACTTGTCGCATCGCCGGGCGTAATCGTGCATGTGGGTCTTGTCGAGTCCGTTGGGGGTACTTTGCGTTTTGAGGGGCGACGGTAGTGGAACTTGGCGAAAATCCGAGACGGTCTTGACGAACCGTAGTGTTATTGGGCAAGATCGCAGCCACGGTAGTCTTCGGACTTGGTTCTCCCGCACATGCTCCACGGGTCCTGGGGGAACTCGGTGATGGCCATGGCAAGGAGGCGGCTACAGTAGCAAGGCAAGGAACGGGATGGCAGGCAGCGAGAAGCGGCGGGTCGGCGAGGCAACCAGCGACGGGGAGAGCTCAGGCGGATCCGAACAAGGAGGCAGGCCGGTGGCAGGGCAAACGGCGGCGGCTTGGCGAGGGACTTGGCGCTGGAGCTTTAGACGAAGCAGGGCGTGACAGCAGCAGCACAAGGGCTCGAAACAGAGGCAACGGCGGCGGCTTGGTGCTGGCGATGCGGGGCGACGGCCGCGGTCAATGCGAGACGTGGGCGAGCGGGCACCTCGTCCTCTGCTCGTCAGGAAGCAGAGCAGCGGCGGCGTCTTAGCACGGCTCCACGCCGGCGGAGGCGCAGGAGAGGAAACAGGAGCAGAGGGGCGGCTGAGCTCCTAGTGGTGGTGGTCGACGCCGGCGGGCGCGCTTGCTGTCAAGAGGGGCGCTCGGGAGGAGGCAGAGGGGAACGGGACGAGGGCGCGGCACGGGTTGTGGTCACCGGCGGCGACCTGACGCGGCGATGGGATGGCGAGGTGGAGGCTGAGGGGATCGGGCGCAGAAGGTCTCGGGCTCGGGCGCTCCTCTCCTGTGAGATGTGTGTGTGGCGGCGGGGGGAGGACGAGAGGGAGAGGGAGTGGATCGGGGGAAAGGGACAATGGGAGAGGCGGCAGTGGATGAGGACGAGAGGGAGAGATGGGATCGAGTAGTAGGCTAGGGTTAGCTGCAAGTGGGCTGGCGCGGGAGGCCTTGGGCCGGCCGGCCTGAGGCTGCAGCTGGGCTGCGCGGCTGGGCTGAGCTCCCTCTCCTTTCCAAAATCCTCCCTTTCTTAAATTATTGTTTATATAAATAACAATCAATAAAGGGGAAAATCCAGGGGTTTTTGGTTAGGAATATGAGATATATAAAAATATATCTGGAACCCTGGATTTATGTAGGATTTGAATAAATTGCTCCGGCATTTTTAGAAGGTAGAAAAATAATTAGAGTTTGAATTATTTTCAAACTTCAATCATTTTTGAACCTGACCAAAACAACTTCGAATGGGATGAAATCTGACAGAGAGGGTGTAGGAAAAAGGCAAGATTTATAGGGAAAAGATGAACATTAATGGAGGAGGAATAAGGTCGCTTGCAAAGACATGAAAAACGAAGGAAGTGGGAGGGATGATGCATGGGTATGGCTTGAGAGAGAGATGACAAGGAAAAATATATGAAGTTAAGTCGGATAGAAGAAGAGTTGAAGAGTAATGCAATTGTGTGATGGGTGATTCCAAGTTAATGGGATATTTAATATAGCTCCCTAATATTGGGAGGATATGTTATAAAGAGAAGTCACTCTTCCCTCGATTTGAATGGATCGAAGATCCACACAATTTATTTAGTGAGTTTTAAAACGGGTTGCATGATGACATGATGCAATGCACATGATGCAAAGACGAAAATCAACGGACCAAAACAAATCACACGACGAAAACCCGGAAACATGGAAAGCATCTGAAACTCCGGTCTTGCGGCGTCACAACACTCCGCCACTACGAGAGGATCTCGTCCCGAGATCTATAATGGCACCGGAGGGAAAAACAGAGGAGAAAGAGGAAAGGTAAACTAAGTTGCTTCTTTGACGAATGAGTGAAACCAAAGAACCTTGCGAGGTTGAACAAATTCGAGAAAGAAAACCACGAAGGTTAACAAAGTCGAAAACACTTCGTTAGAAAAGAGGAATAATGAACATTGGGAAAACCGTGAGGTTGAAGGGCAAGATATATATTGAAACCTCTCCGGTTAAAACAAGATAGAGGAGGATTAAGAATGATATAATTTGG
This sequence comes from Triticum urartu, assembly GCF_056163025.1. Lineage (NCBI taxonomy): Eukaryota > Viridiplantae > Streptophyta > Magnoliopsida > Poales > Poaceae > Triticum > Triticum urartu. The sequence goes on from NC_141877.1 coordinate 229,853,912, forward strand.
AAAACACTCCGACTGTAAATGGAAGGAATAGAACATGATCTTGACAAACAAGATGATGGGTCAAAAAGAGCATCATCACAATGCCTCCGGAACAAAAGAATATAATGGAATGGGATGAACGAAGGGAAACAAGATCTCGAGGGAGCACGCTTACAACAAAAGCTAGAACGGAGTTGTTGGAAAACCAACAACGAAAAGAATAAGCTTGATATGGTCTTATGGAATTCATCTCAAATTATGAGGTGACAACCTGCCGCTCACGGAAAAAAGAATTGGATAAATATGAACAAAGAGACGAGAAACTATTTCACCGAGAGGATGAAAGAAGAACTTGGGTCAATTATAAGCTCCATAAATAGAAAGAATCATTAGGGAAGGCTTTAGGTGAAATATAACCCAAGGTAACCCCAATGACAAGATTGGTGTATTTAAATACCTCATCTTGATAACTTGTGAAACATGAAGCACGAAGGGAAATTATCAAGAATGACATAACACCACCTCAAAAGATATGCGTGAAATAATTGCACTCCGGATTACAAGATGAAGAATGCTTGAGCTTCTGTGAAAAGAATATTGATGAACGCTTCGAGAACGGATTAAGTCCTTTATGGACCATCATGCAGAAACTTCATGAAGAACTCCAGTAAACAAAAGAATGATCAAACGAAAAGAAAGATGAGAAGAGTAAGGTTGAAGCCTTGCAATGATTAGATGGATCTTCGTGATGAAATAAATTGAGAGAGCTTGGAACCCCGGAAAATAAAAGATAAAGCATCTCGAACTGAGAATATGATATGATGAACCGCTCCGGAAAAAGGAATTAATCACTTGGATGGAACAAGAATAAGAATTATGTTATGCGTATCCTTCAACAATTTAAGTGCTGACAAGCAACGGATTTGGCACACTACTTATCCTCGTAAAAAGATTAAGAGAGATATAGCGCAAACTTGAGAAGGTCTTCAAGGAACCACCGGTAGAATTGAAAAGAACGAAAGAGTTGATTTGATAAACGAATGACGAGAAGTCTTGAACGAACCACCGTAAGAATTGGTTATGAATGAAGTAAGATAAAGAAACCCCGGGAATAATTATAAGAAGAACGAAGATACTTGAGAAGATTTAGATGTAAGTAAAATGAATAGATCACGGACCGATTCGAGATCACTTGAACGATGCACCAGTAAGATTGAGGAATGATAACTGAGAACGAATAAACCTGAATTGATGGACTCTGGATAACAAACTAAGAAGACTCTTGAATTTCTCCGGATAGGTGAAAAGAATTTACACAATCAAAACAATTAAGAGAGGATGGCCTCGAACTAGAACCACGAATCTTGAAGAGAATGGAGCAAGATTGAGAGAAAAATCTTCTTCGGTCTTCAAATGATGAGGAAGACGACGAGAAACACCACCATGAATTGTTGAGAAACTCCGGAATAAAGAAGAATAGGCAATTTGAACCAATGATGAAAAGAATTTGACAGATCTTGGAGAAAAACATTTGACTGATGATAAATCATTCTTACGTCAAACTTTAGAAAAGAATTTGAGAAGCTCCGGAAAAATTAGAAGAGTCAGGTAAGATCCTGGGAAGAGACCTGTGGGTTAGGGCCCACTCAAAAGAAAACACCGTTGAAATGATTTGAAGGAGAGATTGCACCGGTTGAGTTAAATAGCTTGAATGAGATAAACATCCTCAAAATAGGATTAACGGATCTTGAATGACAAGACGATCCTTCTGAGATATCTTGAGCACTCCAGAACAAATGAATAACGAGAAATGAATGGTTATGAGGTGCAACGGCACGAGAAAAGCATTTGAAATACAGAAAAGAATATGATCTACACCGAAAGCTTGAATTGGATCCACCGGAGAAGAAAAGATCGAAGAATACAACACTTGAAGCTCCATTAGTATCTTCATGAGAATCACCGGATAAGAATATTGATAGAAAAGAATGGAGAGACCTCACATCAATAAAAAGGATACTTGAATAAGAAATCTGAATCGTTGAAGAAAAAGGGTGGGTGGGCGGGAAAAACAAAGGCAACTAGGAGACAGATGAAACAAACGCCGTTGATAAGAACTGATAATTGATCTTGCGAATGTTGAAGTGATTGGATGCACTTGAAGAGAGACACACCAGTTAAAAGGGATTGGCATGAAAAACTTGATGATCAAGAAGGATTGGTATCCACATTGGAGTATGAGAACACCATTTCGGAAAAGGTATGGTATCAACACTTGACATTGAAGCAACGCGAATACCACAACTCAAAACAAAACAAAGGATTGGCTTGCAAAATTAGCCAGAGCAAACATATGATAGAGATTTCGTCCGAAGTTTTCATGGTGGGGCCTACACGGGCTCGATCGTACAGCACCATCATGTACAAGGCAGTGCACATGACATACGAAGCGTCCCCGAGTCGGCATAGCCAAGGACTCTTTAAGACACAACGAGACCACTGTAAAACCAACCGTGAATAGGCGGACCACTAGACGTCAAACCCCAATTTCAAATCATACATCTGTCGAAAAGATATCCTAAGAGCTACTTGAATTCCCACCTATGAAACTCCTAAACCTTTCCGGTTATGCAATCAGGTGTTGGGGATACAGGGGAAGCATAATATCTCACCCAAACTAACAAATCCTACATCCAGCTGTATCCATCCTTCAACACATAACAAAGAAACCTTCGGAAATCATCTACCTCAACCTTCGAAAAGCATCCGTTATACAAGTTATGGCAATACTCCCGAACTCCCGCCCCAGTACTGGGTGGTGTCGAGGTTATCTCACCAACGAACTGCATAAAAGAGATTTTCGATGTCGGCGTACTAAACTCAGGTATTCTAGAACTGCAACGATAAAATTATGACGACAACACCTCGGAGCTCAACACCCCGGGACACTTCCACAAAACCCCTGACAGGAGGCACCAAGACAATGTTCTCATCATAAAACCATCGGAACGATTCCAAGATACCCGCGTGATCCTAAATTTTTTTTAGTGAAATTTGAGAAGAGAAGAGTCAAAACTGTACGTCAGGATGCCTTACCAGAGCGATGAGGAGACTGGGAAGTAAAAAGAATTTCTAAACTCTCCGATATATAATTCCTAAATGACTCAAAACATTTTTCTAGACACAACTCGGCCGCTAAAAATGATCAAGCAATGGGGCTCCTAAGGTCGGGGAAGGCTCTGATTACCAACTTATAACACCCTCGATGCGGCTATATCTCCCACGTGTCGAAGCACGACTTAGAGGCATAACCGCATTGAAAGCAATGTCGCAAGTGAGGTAATCTTCACACAACCCATGTAATATAACAAGGGAAAGAGATGCGTAGTTGGCTTACAATCGCCACTTCACACAATACATGAATAAAGCATTACATCATCCAAATACAATCAAGATCCGACTACGGAACCAAAATAAAAGAAGAACCCAAAATGTGACAAAGGTCCCCGATCGACCCCAACTGGGCTCCACTACTGATCAACTAGAACGAAACAACACAAAGGACAAGGTCTTCATCGAGCTCCTCCTGAGCTTGGTTGCGTCATCTGCACGGACTCATCGGCACCTGCAAGCTGGTTTTGGAAGTATCTGTGAGCCACGGGGACTCAGCAATCTCGCACCCTCGCGATCAAGACTATTTAAGCTTATGGGTAAGGTAAAGGTAAGAGGAGGAGCTGCAGCAAGCGACTAGCATATATGGTGGCTAACATACGTAAATGAGAGTGCAAAGAGAAGGCAAGGCACGGTCGAGAAAGTATGATCAAGAAGTGATCCTAAACAACCTACGTCAAGCATAACTCCAACACCGTGTTCACTTCCCGGACTCCGCCGGAAAGAGACCAGCACGGTCAACGAAGGAATATACCTCCTCCCGAGACATTCCGATCAGACTCAGTATCTCGGTACAACAAGACATTTCGACAGGGTAAAACTAAACCAGCAACACCGCCCGAATGTGCCGACAAATCCCGATAGGAGCTGCACATATCTCTTTCTCAGGGCACACTCAGATGAGACTAGCTACGAGTAAAACCAACCCTCAAGTTTCCCCGAGGTGGCCCCGCAGGCAGCTCAGTTCGGACCAACACTCAGAGGAGCACTGGCCCGGGGGGGGGGGTAAAATAAGGATGACCCTCGGGCTGGCCGACCCAAGGGAAAGAAAAGGCTAGGTGGCGAATGGTAAAACCAATGTTGGGCATTGCTGGAAGAGCTTTACTTAAGGCGAACTGTCAAGGGGTTCCCATTATAGCCCAACCGCGTAAGGGACGCAAAATCCGGGAACATAACACCGATATGACGGAAACTAGGGCGGCAAGAGTGGAACAAAACACCAGGCATAAGGCCGAGCCTTCCACCCTTTACCAAGTATATAGATAAATTAATTAAATAAGAGATATTGTGATATCCCAACAAGTAAACATGTTCCAACAAGGAACAACATCTCCATGTTCCAACAAGGAACAAACTTCAATCTTCACCTGCAACTAACAACGCTATAAGAGGGGCTGAGCAAAGCGGTAACATAGCCAATCAACGGTTTTCTAGGACAAGGTGGGTTAGAGGCTTGGTTCAACAATATGGGTGGCATAATAAGCAAGTGGTAGGTATCGCAGCATAGGCATAGCAAAAGAGCGAGCATCTAGCAAGCAAAGATAGAAGTGATTTCAAGGGTATGGTCATCTTGCCTGAGATCCCGCAAGGAAGAAGAACGAGTCCATGAAGAAGACAAACGGACGTAGACGAACGGGTCCTCACAAACGCGACGTTACCGGAACCAACCCGAAGAAGCAAACACCGGAAAGAAGCAAACAATCATGGTAAACAACCACCACATAAGCATGACACGATGCGCAAACAAGTATGATGCATGTCCGGTTTAATGAGGCATGGCATGGCAAAGTGCACAAACAGCCCTACAAATTAAGTGGAGCTCAATATGCAACGGAGTTGCATATTGACGGAACACCACATTCAGGTTATTTAGTTCGATCTCGTTTATGTACCCAACAATATTAAATGTTGTTAAGCATGTCAAGAGGTGAAACATAAAGGATTATCTATCTAAACAATTTAAATGGGGCCGGATATAGCAAACAACAAATCCGGTAAATCCCCATATGCATTAGTAAATTAATGCAAACAACAATTTAAACCATCTTAATGTTGTTAAAATGATGCGGATGACATGTTCAAGTTTTATGCAAGTTTTATTAAAAGTTGACAGGAGCATTATGAAGCATTTGGTCGTCATGGCGGAACAAAAAGTGTGCCACGCCAACTACCATGGAAATGGTGCCACGGCAACATTCCGGGTGATCCGACAACTCATTGAGATGTCGGTGCAAGAGAAAATGTGGATGAACGGATCATGCGAGGATGGTGGGGTGATCCCGGATACCGGGTTCCCCATGGGTCGACGGCATGGCAACCGAGGAGGAACGTCCAATGACAACTCGAACACGGTTCGAACATGAGCATCTCAAACATCGCAAGCATTCGTTACACGGACGTCGTCTCGGGTTATACCTTCGAAGTGTGCAAACGGGACGGTTCTCGATCGGTGCCAAGTATAGGAAGTCGACGTTCTCAGGACTTTCGTAGTGGAAGTAGGGGTACATGACGACGGTAGAGGTACTCGTGATCTTGGCGGCGGTAGTCGTTCACGTTCGTTTCAGAGAGGTACTTGATGACTCCAACGTCTTCGGGGCGACGGTAGTGGAAGTAGTGGTTCACGTTTCGTAGATGTTCGGGGTCACGGCGAGGAACTTGACGTCCACGAGGCCTTCGAGGGTCGACGGTAGTGGTACACGGTTTCGTAGATGTTCGGGGTCGCCGGTAGATGTACTTGTCGCATCGCCGGGCGTAATCGTGCATGTGGGTCTTGTCGAGTCCGTTGGGGGTACTTTGCGTTTTGAGGGGCGACGGTAGTGGAACTTGGCGAAAATCCGAGACGGTCTTGACGAACCGTAGTGTTATTGGGCAAGATCGCAGCCACGGTAGTCTTCGGACTTGGTTCTCCCGCACATGCTCCACGGGTCCTGGGGGAACTCGGTGATGGCCATGGCAAGGAGGCGGCTACAGTAGCAAGGCAAGGAACGGGATGGCAGGCGGCGAGAAGCGGCGGGTCGGCGAGGCAACCAGCGACGGGGAGAGCTCGGGCGGATCCGAACAAGGAGGCAGGCCGGTGGCAGGGCAAACGGCGGCGGCTTGGCGAGGGACTTGGCGCTGGAGCTTCAGACGAAGCAGGGCGCGACAGCAGCAGCAGAAGGGCTCGAAACAGAGGCAACGGCGGCGGCTTGGTGCTGGCGATGCGGGGCGACGGCCGCGGTCAACGCGAGACGCGGGCGAGCGGGCGCCTCGTCCTCTGCTCGTCAGGAAGCAGAGCAGCGGCGGCGTCTTGGCGCGGCTCCACGCCGGCGGAGGCGCAGGAGAGGAAACAGTAGCAGAGGGGAGGCTGAGCTCCTGGTGGTGGTGGTCGACGCCGGCGGGCGCGCTTGCTGGAAAGAGGGGCGCTCGGGAGGAGGCAGAGGGGAACAGGACGAGGGCGCGGCGCGGGTTGTGGTCACCGGCGGCGACCTGACGCGGCGACGGGATGGCGAGGTGGAGGCCGAGGGGATCGGGCGCAGAAGGTCTCGGGCTCGGGCGCTCCTCTCCTGTGAGATGTGTGTGTGGCGGCGGGGGGAGGACGAGAGGGAGAGGGAGTGGATCGGGGGAAAGGGGCGAAGGGAGAGGCGGCGGTGGATGAGGACGAGAGGGAGAGATTGGATCGAGTGGTAGGCTAGGGTTAGCTGCAAGTTGGCTGGCGCGGGAGGCCTTGGGTCGGCCGGCCTGAGGCTGCAGTTGGGCTGCGCGGCTGGGCTGAGCTCCCTCTCCTTTCCAAAATCCTCCCTTTCTTAAATTATTGTTTATATAAATAACAATCAATAAAGGGGAAAATCCAGGGGTTTTTGGTTAGGAATATGAGATATATAAAAATATATCTGGAACCCTGGATTTATGTAGGGTTTGAATAAATTGCTCTGGCATTTTTAGAAGGTAGAAAAATAATTAGAGTTTGAATTATTTTCAAACTTCAATCATTTTTGAACCTGACCAAAACAACTTCGAATGGGATGAAATTTGACAGCGAGGGTGTAGGAAAAAGGCAAGATTTATAGGGAAAAGATGAACATTAATGGAGGAGGAATAAGGTCGCTTGCAAAGACATGAAAAACGAAGGAAGTGGGAGGGATGATGCATGGGTATGGCTTGAGAGAGAGATGACAAGGAAAAATATATGAAGTTAAGTCGGATAGAAGAAGAGTTGAAGAGTAATGCAATTGTGTGATGGGTGATTCCAAGTTAATGGGATATTTAATATAGCTCCCTAATATTGGGAGGATATGTTATAAAGAGAAGTCACTCTTCCCTCGATTTAAATGGATCGAAGATCCACACAATTTATTTAGTGAGTTTTAAAACGGGTTGCATGATGACATGATGCAATGCACATGATGCAAAGACGAAAAGCAATGGACCAAAACAAATCACACGACGAAAACCCGGAAACATGGAAAGCATCTGAAACTCCGGTCTTGCGGCGTCACATACCGTGAGCTAGATAGCGTACGATCACCACGAGAATGTATACGGTGACCATAATGAGCATATTCTGAAGTCCAATGACCGTATAGTGCTTTTGCTTGAAATACAGTGACCATCACGCGTGAATGTGTCAGGGGCATGCATACTTTTAGAGGGTCGAGAGATAGTTTGTGTGCATACGTGAAAGTGGTGTAGAAAGAGGGGGTGTCCAGTGGAGACAAGGAGAGATATGCCCTTTGTGTCTCTTTCCCGTGACTAATATTTTAGGAGAAAATATAAACATTCACAATGCAGAACAAATAATTTTGGATGCACCATGCAATTAACTTTCATGTATAACATTGTACTGTTATATATGCTTATTTTCTTACTGGCTGATTGCGTATGTGGTGTAGTGGGCACATCATTTCTAGTTGTGGCGGGTCAACATGACAACTCATGGGTCAGTTCCATCCCGCGCAACATAGGTTGGACCGAGTCGCATTATACGAAGACCCATGTGGAGGACTCGCCATACAAGACGAAGCTACCAGAGTCATGGAGGACTCTATCCCCATTGGTTATAAGCTGACTATATATGATTTGTAACCCTAGGCCCGAGTATGTTATAGAAGCCTGGGGGCTAGTTCGTTGATAGTATACACACATACAATGCATGGTATTCACGTGTACTTTGTACACACCCCTATCACTAATATATAGTACTAGGAGTAGGCTTTTTCCTCAATTGCAAGGGTCCGGACTTGGGTAAAACTTTGCCTCGTATTACCATCCAGCCTAACAGTCAGGGATATCCTAACGAATGATCTGATGGAATCATATCTGCCAACTACTAAGAGAGAGGTGTGTCTGTGGGGGGGCAATGTGTGCGAGAGAGGCCTAAAGATAATGTGCGTGCGGGAGACACGTAGGCACCTATATGTGCGTATAGAGGGTAGAGACCGTGTGTGTGTATATATGCATGTGAGAGAAATAGTGTTTTCCAACTGAGATTAGTGAAAAGAGTGGTACATAGTAGTCAGAAAGAGAGAGGGAGATACAGAGAGAGTGTGTGCGTGAGACACCCTGACACCCCGGGAGAGATTGTGAGCATGTGTGAAAGAGAAATGCTGATGTATATAAAGTGTGTGCACTTATGCGTTAGATAGAGAGATATATAGCGCGTGTGTGAGAACGGGCCGAGGCATAGTGCATCTACGTGTAAAGGGCGGTTCTACGCATTAAATTAAAATATAAATGGCATTATTATTTTGGATGAGATCATGAATTTTGCAGTTTGCGTATGAACGAAAATAGGTCTATCAGACACCCATACTCTATTGAATTCTAGCATGTGCATGTGTTTATTTCATATTATCGTTCCATAGAGTGAGAGCGGTTTCAAATACAGGCAATGCATTGCTTTTGCAATTAATATATAAACATTAATTAGTGCACTCCATGTTCTTAGTGTGAAGCACTTTATACATTTGTCACTTACATGGATACATTCCAAATTTCTAGCTACGAAATAGAATACGTGTTGAATTCAACACAAAGGGGGTTTCGAAGATTCGAATTCATAGGAAGTGCATTCATCTATTTGAATCCGAGATAATGGCATTTGTAAATCAGATCTAAAAGGGGGCATCAATCTTTGTTGTGCGTTTGAACATGCTATATATTCATACACATGTCTAACTATTTTTTGCAACCAAGGAGATTATATCTGGAACCATGCATGAACTGAGGTAAGTTGCATATTTTTTAATATATACTCGTGTACAATGTATATTCAAATGTACCCCCTCCATTCCAAAATAATTGTCATTTTAGGATTTTCAAGAGTCAAGATTTGTGAAGTTTGACAAATCCTGAAAGTTCAATTCAAGAGAACCGAAAACTTTAATTCTTCTGCTCCCAAATATTGAATGAAGCGCCAAATAAGCCTCTGGTCACCCGAAACCACGCGAGACTAATGTTTGGTGGTAGGAAATTACTGTCCTGACTCTGGCCCGTGCAGCCTATCGGCCCGATGTCCAAAGGTCTAAACCGGGGTAGGTTTGTAACTTCACCAAGACGCTAGTCTCAACCGCCTCAGAGAAGCATTCATACGCCATGGGAGCCTAAACACCCATGCGCTCGGCCAAAATCTATCCCGCCCACCATTTGGGACACTTGAGATTACTGTCCTACCCTCAACCCGCAATATGTCCGAAATTTTAGATGGGGACAAAGTTTGTAACTTTCCCCCAATTTGAAACAAGGGCGTCCCAAACCGAAACATTGTTCCCCCTTAGTTCCCCCTCCCTACGTTTCCCCATTCATACTCCGTGGGCGCCAAAACACCCTCTCCACCAGCCGCGAAACCCCAGCCTCCTCCATCCTCCACCCCATCGCGCCCAATACACCATCGCCCTCCTCCATCACGCCGGAGCCGGTACCCTGACATCGTCGTCCAACGCAACTACAACCACAATGGCCTCAAGGACTAAGCAGCTGAAGCTAAGGCAGAGCTGCCTCCACGACGCCGACGCCGACGTGTGCCATACCAAAACCACTTCTACCACGCTATCCTGTGCCTCACCGCTACCACTCCACAGTCGCAACTGTCCACCGCACTGGGGCTATTCCCACTACGCTGTCGTTCGCCACCTTGGATCTCGTTTCCCGCCGCCGACAGACGACCACCAAACCACACTCAACAACTTGGCCATGGGTTCGTCCAAGGCCCCACTGTCCTCCACAACTTCTCATTTCCAGTGAACCACAAGAAGATCGTTGGAAAAACAGAAGGAGGACACAACACTGCCAGCAGAAAGAGGTACTCCTCTTCCATTATTCATGCAAATCTTACGTCTCTGCTCACACCGTATTCATCCCACGAAAGAAACTAGTTGAGCGCTTCTTACTGCATCTTCTTCGTGATACTAAATGCACAAGGTTTCCTCCCATTTACTATTTCACCTTGGCTAGAGGTCAATAGCCCGCCTGGATTTCAATTTAGGGTCAGTTGAATCCCAATTAAAAGAAGCAGCACATGCTTACACGCGCGGAGCACCTAGTCCGCCTGTTCGTCGGGGAAGCGGCGCATCGGTATCTATCGTAGGAGTGTGGGGCGCAGGAGCTGCTTGCGCCCGATCTGGAGGTCGGCGGGGCTTGAAGGGATGGCCGGGGCGGTGCCAAGCATGGCGGTGTAGTGAGGTCGAGGGGAGGGCGGAGGTAGGGGACTGGGCCGGTGGTCGCTGGCATTACGAGGAAGATCGTAACACTGACTCGCTGGAGGTAGATGAAGGCAATCTGCCCATTCTTTATACATCAGACGGTGCAGAAAAAATGGACTGACCTATTTGTTTTCAGTCGACTATTATTTTCATAGGACCACACCTGTGGTGTGCCGGAGGAGCATCTGCATTTCCCAGCCGTCCCTGTGCTCATATTTCAAAATCCTAGAATCTACTAATTTTGTGTGCCATGCATGTTGGAGCTATCATATGTCTCCTGTCATTTATTTCTCACCGACCTACTATCTGCTACCTTTACACTGTACTACTTGTGCACACACTTCACCCATACTCACACTATTGTTTTTTATGCATGGGTATTTCATACTCTGACGCAGTGTTGATGCATACAAAAAAGAAAAGACAGAAGTCGCTCCAGTGTAATTCGAAGATAAGAACTAAGTGTTTCAGCGCTCTAAAGGGTGTAGTGTCAGCAAATGGAGACAGTAAACGTAGCTCTGCAGTTGATGATCTCAATTGCCATACACAACCATCCTAGGTGCTTGCTTTAACTTCGCGCTGTCAAATGTGGTTGCATGTTGCATATGGTGTTTAGCTTGTATTGCTTCCAATTTGGTTAAATTTCATCTGCTTACTTTACACATTATACTTTTGATAATGACATGCCTTCCTATTTTTGATACATACTACATATGTCTATTAACCATGTTCGTACATCAAAATGCTCTTTTGTATCCCTCATCAATCACTTATGATGAGACAGTCACCCCAGTGGGTTACTGTGAGACGCGCTACTCATTTAAAGAGTGCAGTGTCATCCTCCCCACATGATTCTCAAGAAGCAGCAAGGCTAAATGAAGATAGTCAATGTAGCTCTCTAGTTTATGACCGCAATTCCCCCACACCACCATTGCAGGTGCTTGCTCTTACTTGGTAGTGTGATATGTGGTTGCATGTTGCATATGGTGTCTACCTTGTAATGCTTCTAATTAGGGTAAATTGCATCTGCTTAGTTAACACATTATACCTGTGAATATGACATGCCTTCCTGTTTTTGGTACATACTACGTCTTTCTATTAACCATGTTCTTACATCAAACTACTTTTCTTGTGTATCCCTCATCAATCACTTCTGACGAGACACCTTCAAGTTATAGTGTAATATTGGTTGCATCTTGCATATCATTTCAAACATGTATTTCCTCTAATTTGTTGAAGTGCCAGTTTGAAATACATCTGACTATGAGATTATGCAACTCCCGAATACCATAGGAACACTTTGTGTGCTATCAAACGTCACAAGTAACTGGGTGATTATAAATATGCTCTACAGGTGTCTCCGATGGTGTTTGTTGAGTTGGCATAGATCAAGATTAGGATTTGTCACTCCTAGTATCGGAGAGGTATATCTGGGCCCTCTCGGTAATGAACATCACTATAAGCCTTGCAAGCAATGTGACTCATGAGTTAGTTACGAGATGATGCATTACGGAACGAGTAAAGAAACTTGCCGGTAACGAGATTGAACTAGGTATGATGATACCGACGATCGAATCTCGGGCAAGTAACATACCGATGACAAAAGGAATGACATATGTTGTTATGCGGTTTGACCGATAAAGATCTTCGTAGAATATGTATGAGCCAATATGAGCATCTAGGTTCCGCTATTGGTTATTGACCGGAGATGTGTCCCGGTCATGTCTACATAGTTCTCGAACCCGTAGGGTCCGCACGCTTAAGTTCGATCATGATTTGTATTATGAGTTATGTGATTTGATGACCGAAGTTTGTTCAGAGTCCCAGATGAGATCATAGACATGACGAGGAGTCTCTAAATGGTCGAGAGGTAAAGAATCATATGTTGGAAGGTTGCATTTGGACATCGGAATGGTTTCGAGTGGTTCGGTCATTTTTTCGGAGTACCGGGAGGTTACCGGAACCCCCCGGGAGAAGTATTTGGCCTATTGGGCCTTATTGGAGGAGAGGAGAAAGGCCACGTGAGAGGGCCGCCCCCCTTGCCCAAACCGAATTGGACTAGGGGAGGGGGCCGACCCCCCTCTTTCCTTCTCCCTCTCTCTCCCTTCCCTTTTTCCCTCTCCGGTGAAGGAAGGAGGGGGCGAATCCTACTTGGACTAGGAGTGACTAGGAGTCCAAGTAGGACTCCCCCTTATGGCGCGCCCCCTAGGCCGGCCACCTCCTCCTCCCCCTTTATATACGGAGGCGGGGGGCACCCCAAAGGAACAACAGACATCTCTTAGCCATGTGCGGTGCCCCCCTCCACAGTTTACCACCTCGGTCATATCGTCGTAGTGCTTGGGCGAAGCCCTATGCTGGTAACTTCATCATCACCGTCGCCACACCGTCGTGCTGACGGAACTCTCCCTCGTCCTCAACTGGATCAAGAACTCGAGGGACGTCATCTTGCTGAACGTGTGCAGAACATGGAGGTGCCATACGTTCGGTATTTGGATCGGTTGGATCGTGAAGGCGTTCGACTACATCTACCGCATTACTAAACGCTTCCGCTTTCGGTCTACGAGGGTACGTGGACACACTCTCCGCTCTCGTTGATATGCATCTCCTAGATAGATCTTGCATGATCGTAGGAATTTTTTTGAAATATTGCATTCCCCACAGATAATGAACGTCTAGACCTGTCTCGGAAAGACAATCGTGCATATAATTTTTTTGAAAGCAGTATATAACAGTATAAGATAGTCACTATTGGGCCCAACACTATACCACTTGACTCACGAAGAACGCAGTATTTCCCTTCCATCGGAGAGGGAAAAGGGGAAGGGAGAGAGAGAGAGAAGGAAAGAGGGGGGGCAGCCCAATCCCCTAGTCCAATTCAGTTTGGGCAAAGGGGGAGGGGCCGCCCCTCTCACGTGGCCTTTCTCCTCTCCTCAAATAAGGCCCAATAGGCCCAATACTTCTCCCGGAGGGTTCTGGTAACCTCCCGGTACTCCGGAAAAATGCCCGAACCACTCGGAACCATTCCGATGTCGAAATGCAACATTCCAATATACGAATCTTTACCTCTAGACCATTTTGAGACTCCTCATCATATCCGTGATCTCATCCGGAACTCTGAACAAACTTCGGTCATCAAATCACATAACTCATAATACAAATATTCATCGAACGTTAACCGTGCGGACCCTACGGGTTCGAGAACTATGTAGACATGACCGAGACACATCTCCGGTCAATAACCAATAGCGAAACCTGGATGCTCATATTGGCTCCTACATATTCTATGAAGATCTTTATCGGTCAAACCGCATAACAACATACGTCATTCCCTTTGTCATCGATATGTTACTTGCCTGAGATTCGATCGTCGGTATCATCATACCTAGTCCAATCTCGTTACCGGCAAGTCTCTTTACTCGTTCCGTAATGCATCATCTCGTAACTAACTCATTAGTCACATTGATTGCAAGGCTTATAGTGATGTGCATTACTGAGAGGGCCCAGAGATACCTCTCTGATCCTCAGAGTGACAAATCCTAATCTTGATCTATGCCAACTCAACAAACACCATCGGAGACACCTGTAGAGCATCTTTATAATCACCTAGTTACATTGTGACATTTGATAGCACACAAAGTGTTCCTCTAGTATTTGGGAGTTGCATAATCTCATAGTCAGAGGAATACGTATAAGTCATGAAGAAAGCAATAGCAATAAAACTAAACGATCATTTATGCTAAGCTAATGGATGGGTCTTGTCCATCACATCATTCTCTAATGATGTGATCCCGTTCGTCAAATGACAACACATGTCTATGGTCAGGAAACTTAACCATCTTTGATTTATGAGCTAGTCAAGTAGAGGCATATTGGGACACTCTGTTTGTCCATGTATTCACACATGTACTAAGCTTCCAGTTAATACAATTCTAGCATGAATAATAAACATTTATCATGATATAAGGAAATATAAATAACAACTTTATTATTGCCTCTAGGGCATATTTCCTTCAGTCTCCCACTTGCACTAGAGACAATAATCTAGATTACATAGTAATGGTTCAAACACCCATGGCGTCTTGTGCTGATCATGTTTTGCTCGTGAGAGAGGCTTAGTCAACGGGTCTGCAACATTCAGATCCGTGCGTATCTTGCAAATCTCTATGTCTCCCTCCTTGACTTGATCGCGGATGGAATTGAAGCATCTCTTGATGTGTTTAGTTCTCTTGTGAAATCTGGATTCCTTCGCCAAGGCAATTGCTCCAGTACTGTCACAAAAGATTTTCATTGGACCCGATGCACTAGGTATTACACCTAGATCGGATATGAACTCCTTCATCCAGACTCCTTCATTTGCTGCTTCCGAAGCAGCTATGTACTCCGCTTCACACGTAGATCCCACCACGACGCTCTTCTTGGAACCACACCAACTAACAGCTCCACAATTTAATATAAATACGTATCCGGTTTGTGACTTAGAGTCATCCGGAACAGAGTCAAAGTTTGCATCGACGTAACCATTTACGACGAGCTCTTTGTCGAGTGATCCACTCCTGGATTACTTTGGTACCTCCCTGCTAAACTTATAGCAAGGTACACATCAGGTCTGGTACACAACATTGCATACATGATAGAACCTATGGCTGAGGCATAGGGAAAGACTTTCATTTTCTCTCTATCTTCTGTAGTGGTCGGGCATTGAGTCTGACTCAACTTCACACCTTGTAACACAGCCAAGAACTCTTTCTTTGACTGATCCATTTTAAACTTCTTCAAAACTTTATCAAGGTATGTGCTTTGTGAAAGTCCAATTAAACGTCTTGATCTATCTCTATAGATCTTGATGCCCAATATATAAGCAGCTTCACCGAGGTCCTTCATTGAAATATTCTTATTCAAGTATCCTTTTATGATATCCAGAAATTCCGTGTTATTTCCAATCGACAATATGTCATCCACATATAATATTAGAAATGCTACAGAGATCGCACTCACTTTCTTGGAAATACAGGCTTCTCCAAAAGTCTGTATAAAACCATATGCTTTGATCACACTATCAAATAGTATATTCCAACTCCGAGAGGCTTGCAACAGTCCATAAATGGATCACTGGAGCTTGCACACTTTGTTAGCACCTTTAGGATCGACAAAACCTTCTCGTCGCATCATATACAACTCTTCTTTAAGATATCCATTAAGGAATGCAGTTTTTACATCCATTTGCCAAATTTCATAATCATGAAATGCGACAATTGCTAATGTGATTCGGACAGACTTAAGTATCGCTATGGGTGAGAAGGTCTCATCGTAGTCAACTCCTTGAACTTGTCAAAAACCTTTCGCAACAAGTCGAGCTTTGTAGATAGTAACATTACCGTCAGCGTCAGTCTTCTTCTTGAAGATCCATTTATTCTCTATTGCTTGCCGATCATCAGGCAAGTCAACCAAAGTCCACACTTTGTTCTCGAACATAGATCCCATCTCAGATTTCATGGCCTCAAGCCATTTCGCGGAATCATACTCTGGTTGACCTCCAGAACAGGATTACCATACCACTCTGGTGCGGATCATACTCTGGTTGACCTACTGGGTTCAGTAGTAACTTGATCTGAAGTTTCATGATCATCATGATTAGCTTCCTCATTGATTGGTGTAGGAATCACTGGAACTGATTTATGTGATGAACTACTTTCCAATTCGAGAGAAGGTACAATTACCTCATCAAGTTCTACTTTCCTCCCAATCACTTCTTTCGAGAGAAACTCCTTCTCTAGAAAGGATCCATTCTTAATAATGAATATCTTGCCTTCAGATCTTTGATAGAAGGTGTACCCAATAGTCTCCTTTGGGTAACCTATGAAGACACATTTCTCCGATTTGGGTTCTGAAAGGATCGAGAAGAGGTGTCTAGAGGGGGGTGAATAGACTCTAAGTAAGAAAAGTTGCAGTTTTTAAATACTTTAAGTTGAAGTGGAGTTTTGGCACAAGTTTAAACATTCACAATACATATCAAGCACACATGACAAGAGTATATGAGCAGCGGAGAGTAAAGCATGCAAGTTGCAAGAATGTAAAGGGATGGGATTGGAGTGTGCAAATGCAATTTGGAGACACGGAGAATTTTTATCCGTGGTTCCGATAGGTGGTGCTATCGTACATACACATTGATGGGGACTTCAACCCACAAAGGGTAACGGTTGCGCGAGTCCACAGAGGGCTCCACCCACGAAGGGTCCATGAAGAAGCAACCTTGTCTATCCCACCATGGCCATCGCCCACGAAGGACTTGCTTCACTCGGGTATATCTTCACGAAGTAGGCGATCTCCTTGCCCTTACAAACTCCTTGGTTCAACTCCACAATCTTGACGGAGGCTCCCAAGTGACACCTAACCAATCTAGGAGACACCACTCTCCAAGAGGTAACAAATGGTGTGTTGATGATGAACTCCTTGAAAGAAGATTTGAGTGGAAAGCAACTTGGGGAAGGCTAGAGATCAAGATTTATGTGGTTGGAATGGAATATCTTGACCTCAACACAAGTGTAGGTGGTTCTCTCTCAGAAAGTGTATGTTGGAAGTGTAGGCATATTCTGATGGCTCTCTCCACGAATGAAGAGTGGGTGGAGGGGTATATATAGCCTCCACACAAAATCTAACCGTTACACACAATTTACCAAACTCGGTGGGACCGGTTCAGAGAACTTGGTCAGAACGATTTAGTTCATAATGTGACCGTTAGGAATTTCGGTGGGACCGATATGATGAACTCGGTAGGACCGATGTGCTAGGGTTAGGGTAAAGCCTCAACTCGATTTGACTGATTACACAAACTCGGTGGGACCGATTTGGGTAATAAGCGAAACAGGGAGTTGGCCAAGCAAACTCGGTGGGACCGATTGCATACCACGGTGGGATGGAAATTATTTCAATAGGCAACAGAGAGTTTGTAAGCCCATCTCGGTGAGACCGAGATCCCATCGGTGAGACCAAATTGATTAGGGTTGCTGGTAGTGGCTATGTCAAGAGAACTCGGTGGCGCCGGATAGAAAGTTTCGATGGGGCCGAGTTTGACTTTTTGTTTGGGACATATGTGGATGTGAGAAAGTGGTTGAGGGCTTTGGAGCATATCACTAAGAACTTTGAGCAAGAACCTCATTAAGCAACACCTCATCCCCTCTTAATAGTATTGGATTTCCTATGGACTCAATGTGATCTTGGACCACTAAAATAGAAAATGTAGAGTCCCGAGCTTTGAGCTTGAGCCCATCCTTTGTGCTCAGCATCTTGAAGGGATTCCACATCCTCTAGTCCATGCCACTCCATTGTTGAACTTATCTGAAACATACTAGGTAGAAGCATTAGTCCAACAAGAGATATGTTGACATTAATTACCAAAATCACCCAGGGAGCACTTGTGCTTTCAATCTCCCCATTTTTGGTAATTGATGACAACATACATCAAAGCTTTAGATAAAGATATAAAGAATAACAAGTAAAGCTTTGAAAGACATGTAACATGCATAGGCTCCCCCTACATGTATGCAATCATGTAAATATGGAATATAGGAGCATGTGAATGCATAAACATGATAGAGTAAGCAATGTGTTACATGTATCTTGGCTATATGAATCAGAGCAATTGATGTGAATATAGGAAATGTACATTCATGCTCATGATTCCTTCTTGCAAATAGTATGTACATCAGCAAGAAGTCCTCATACACAAGATTGTGATGCATATACTTACCTTGTGGTCTTGATTTGGCTTAGGAAGGAATGAACCTGAGTAAACAAGGTTAGATAACACAGATACACCTACTAGCCAGAGCAAACAAAAGAAACCACAAGAGTACCAAGACTGGGATGACATGTAGAGAGTGAGTACTGAGTACCCCATTTGATACAGTCATGTCCCCAAAGGTAAAGATGTGCAATGAATTCAATGATTTCCTTCCCTTAGTTGTCTTGCTCCCCCTGAATCTAGCATGGGATACTGGGAGAAGATAGGGAACAGAAAATCAGAGCAAAGAAAAGAAACAGAGCTAATGCAAGCAATCAACTATGAACATGTCTTTCCCCTTTTAAAGACATGTGACTTCTCTCCTCTTGAACACCAAGCATCTGGGGTTTCTTACACTCTCCCCTGAGTATTCTCTCCCCCTATAGAAATGATTTAAGCTTTGATGTGATCTGTCTCTCCCCCTTTGACCTCAATTTCCAAGAAGGGTTCTTCTGGATTTTTGTTACAAATGGGTTTGGTCCTTTAGTCACAAAGCAAAGTAGCAAGTCGAATGTGATGCTAGTAGAGGACAAGAATCATTGAGTGGAGCTGGAGCAAAAAGAATGCATGAACAAGTGGCAAGCTGTCTTTCCTGCAGTGAAATAGGTGGCACAGAGTTGTGTGCTTCGGTGGCACCGAAAGGATTCAGTTGGACCGAAGTAAACAAATCGGTGTGCCCGAGTTCATCACAGTGAAAACACTTGTCACCTCAACTCACTAGGCAGGTAAAATCTCACAAGGATTTGCAAGGAATTTGCTGAAAGATTTACAATGAATTGGATGTAGGGAATGCAGAACAGAAAAAAAATGTAGATGAAGTTTTTTTTGAAAGGGGAAACAAATGTGCATGAGACAAATGCAAGAGCACAAAAAAACACAAGAGAACTTCATCTAGAATTGGGTGGCGACAAAGTCACCTATGTTAGAGTATATTGACTTAGGAGTCAAGTGAGGGCACTTCATCATAGGTCATACTCATCGTTTAAGCTCAAAATGGGGTTACCATTTTGCGTTTAAGCATCTTGATGTATTCTCATCTTTTTGCGTTGCTTTGACCCATGACTTGGAGTAAAGCTTCACTAAGATGGAATAACATACCTTGGGTGGTGGTGTCGATCTTGATCATGTAGTTGAACTCGTGTGGGTTGCTCAAGGTTGATGTAGCTCATCAAGAGTTGGGAGCACCACTTGGAATTTGAGTTCATCTACCTACATGGGTTAGTCTTGCAAGGAGGAGCACTTGTGTATCCAAAATGACAATCATAAAACTTAATATAGAATTTGTCAAAGGATATGTTTGGAGATTTTCATGCTTCCTTGTTTTCAACCACCATTGTGTAGAGACTTAGTGATGTAGAGATTGCTCAAGATGTGAGTGGGTTGCAATCTCATAGATTTAGATTCATCCAAGTACCTACAAGGGTTAGATAGCATGCAAGGGTGCAAATATATCCAAGACATAAATAGCAACATGAAAGAAATATCAAGGATTAGTCAAAGGCTCATGCCTTGCATGTATCCAAATGGAGTTCCTACTCCAAGTTTGAAGCATCAATGATGTTCAATTCACCTCTCAAACAGCAAAAGACTTTCTCATGAAGCGGTTTGGTAAATATATCCGCCAATTGCTTATCGGTGCGAACATGCTTAAGATCAATGTCCCCTTTGGCAACGTGATCTCGAATGAAATGATGACAAACTTCAATATGCTTAGTTCGAGAATGTTGCACGGGATTGTGAGAAATCTTGATAGACCTTTCATTGTCACAGAGCAATGGAACATGTTTCACATATATCCCATAGTCCTTGAGAGTTTGGGTCATCCAAAGTAATTGAGCACAACATGAACCAGCGGCAATGTATTCCCGGCGGTGGATAAGGATACCGAGTTTTGTTTCTTGGAGGACCAAGACACAAGAGATCTACCAAGAAATTGACAAGTACTTGAAGTGGACTTTCTATCAACCTTGTCTCTGGCATAGTCCGAATTGGAGTAACCAACAAGATCGAAAGAAGACCTCTTAGGATACCAAATGCCAAAATTTGGTGTGTGTATTAAGTATCTCACTATCCTTTTCACAACCTTAAGATGACATTCTTTAGGGGCCGGTTGATATCGTGCACACATGCACACACTTAGCATAATATCGGGACGAGAGGCACATAGATATAACAATGAGCCAATCATGGAGAGGTAAACCTTTTGATCAACCGGTTCACCATCTTTGGTCAAATCAAGATTTCCACTAGTAGGCATGGGTGTAGTCATACCTTTTCATTCTTGCATGTTGAACTTCTTGAATATGTCCTTGGTGTACTTTGTTTGAGAGACAAAGGGTACCTTCCTTAGTTTGTTTGATTTGCAAACCAAGAAAGAATTTGAGTTCACTCATCATAGACATCTCAAACTTCTTCAACATTAGCTTTCCAAACTTCTCACAAAAATGAGGGTTAGTCGAACCAAATATTATATCATCAACATAAACTTGGCACACAAATAGTTCTCCATTAACCCTTGTAGTAAAAAGAGTAGAATCTATTTTCCCAATTTCAAAGCCTTTTTCAATAAGGAACTTGGTCAAGCATTTATACCACGCTCTAGGAGCTTGTTTAAGACCATAAAGAGCTTTGTGAAGTTTGTAAACATGATTAGGTTTCTTAGGATTGACAAAGACGAGAGGTTGCTTAACATAAACTTCCTCCTCAATTTCACCATTTAAAAAGCACTTTTAATTCACATTTGGTACAATGTGATATCATGGTGATTAGCATAAGCAAGTAAGATGCGAATGGACTCAAGTCTAGCAACGGGGGCATATGTCTCACCATAGTCCATACCTTTGACTTGAGTGTAGCCTTGGGTGACTAGACATGCTTTGTTGCGAACAACTTGTCCATCTTCATCTTGCTTGTTGCAAAACACCCATTTGGTACCGATGATGTTGTGGTTGTTGTCGGGCTTCTCAACCAATGTCCACACTTGATTTCTCTCAAAGTTGTGTAGCTCTTCGTGCATGGCATTTATCCAATCCAGATCTTCCAACGCTTTTTCAACCTTCATAGGTTCAATGCTAGAGATGAATGAATAATGTTCACAAAAGTTAGCCAAACGAGTTTTAGAGAAAGTGATTCTCCCGGTTTGGATATCATTGTAGATTTGCTTGATGGGATGGTCTTTGGCGACTCTTGCTCGAACTCGTGGTAGCTTTTGCTTGGCTCGGGGTGGAACATCCTCTTCATCTTGTTCTTCTTCTTGGCCTTCTTCATTGTTGACGTTGTCGTTCTCTTGTCGTGGTGGAGAAGGAGGTTGTTGATGTTCATCTTGGTGTACTTCCTCGTTTTCTTCGTCTTGGTGTGTCCCACTTGTGGATGCTTCCGTATCAACTCTTGGTTCACCTTGTCGTGAGGTGGAAGCTTCCACTTGGACGGACGAGGTACTCTCCTTCACCTCCGTTGGATGAATCTTGCCAATAGACAAGTCTTGGATTGCTTCCGAAGGGTCTTTGTCTCCTACATCAATTGGCAATTTCTGTACTTGCGAGCCGTTAGATTCGTCAAACTTCACATCTACCGCCTCTTCAACCTTTCGGGTGAAATTGTTGTAGACACGTAAGTGTGAGAGTTTGAGCCATAACCAAGTAGGAAACCTTCATGAGATTTAGGAGCAAATTTAGAATGGTGATGCTTATCAAGAATGTAGCACTTTGAGCCGAATACTCGAAAGTATCCAACTTGGGGTTTGTTACCGGTGAGGAGCTCGTATGTCGTCTTGCCGAGTAGCTTGTGAATATACAAGTGATTTATTGCATGACAAGTTGTCTCAACCGCTTCCGCCCAAAAGTGTTTTGGAGTCTTGTACTCATCAAGCATCATTCTTGCCATCTCGATAAGAGTCCGGTTCTTCCTCTCAACAACTCCATTTTGTTGAGGTGTGTACGTAGCCGAGAACTCGTGTGAAATCCCCTCTTCGTCAAGAAAGGTATCCACATTTGCGTTCTTGAACTCTGTTCCGTTGTCACTTTGAACCTTCTTGATCTTCACTTCAAATTGATTTTGGGCCTTCCTAGCAAAGTTTTTGAAGATCTTTTGGACCTACTATTTATCATAAAGGAAGAACACCCATGTAAATCTTGAAAAATCATCGACTATGACTAGACCAAATGAGTTACCACCGAGACTCTTGTAGGCATTAGGACCAAAGAGATCCATGTGAAGTAGCTCGAGCGGTCTTCTCATGGTCATGATGTTCTTCACGGGGTGACTCCCTCCAACTTGTTTTCCTGCTTGACAAGCACTACAAAGTCTATCCTTGTCAAATATAACATCTTTTACTCCAAGGATATGATCACCTTTAATAAGATTATCAAGCGCATGCCCACATGACCTAACCTTCTATGCCACAACCAGCCTTTAGAAGATTTAGCAATTAAGCAAGTTCTAGGTTGAGCATTTTTAGTGAAACCAACAATGTAAAGATCACCTCTACGTATACCGGTAAAGACCATTTTATGATTGTCTCTTCGAAACACATGGCAATCCACTTCAGTAAATAGGACATTGAAACCGAAATCAGCAAGTCTAGATACTGAAAGTAAATTGTGCCCAAGAGATTCAACGAGCATGACATTTTGTATGGAGATATCATGTGAGATGGCCACCTTACTGAGGCCAACCACCTTACCCTTTGAGTTATCACCAAAAGTGACATACTTTCGAGGGCCGTCGTTTTCAGCAAGCTCACGAAACATATCTTTGTCTCCGGTCATATGATCAATACATCCACTATCAGGAACCCATTCCTTTCCTCCAGCCATAAGACCAAAGTGTCTCATCGCATCGTCAAGATCACTATCACTATTCATCATCCTCATCATAGTATCCATGTTCAACATCATCTTGTATTTGATCATTTCCTAGAGAGGGTAATTCATTAGATAAATGATCATCACAATGGTCACCTTTATGAATTCTAATAGCTTTGGGTATGATATTGCTAATGATTCCAACATCTCCTTTGACATGCATGAGATTGGTAAGCTCAAATAGACAATCGCCAAACATATGATCACTAGAATTCATCTTACTCAAGGCAATAGACTTATGAAGAATTTCATCTAAATTTTGTAAGGAATAGTTTGGAAATCTTTCCTCAAGAAATCTCCATATAGTGTAGGCACAATCAAGAGTAGGCAAACATCCAATCAAGTTTCTAGGCAAGCCTCTAGTGATAAGATTAACAGTTCTAAGGTTGCGGTTCATGTCAATAGAATCTTCAAGGGTAGGATGCAAAGGATCAACATGAGGTGCACAAGGGCTAGTAAGGTACTTGTTCAAATGATATTCATTGAAAATCTCAAGCATCTCATTTTTCCACTCATGAAAGAACTCTCCATCAAGAATAGGCACTCTACATCTAAGACTCCCCAACGTAGACTCATCCATCTTCTTCCAATGGTGATTAAACCAAAGCAATGGAGACCAAAGCTCCGATACCAATTAAAAGGATCAAGAAGAGGTGTCTAGAGGGGGGGGGGTGAATAGACTCTAAGTAAGAAAAGTTGCAGTTTTTAAATACTTTAAGTTGAAGTGGAGTTTTGGAACAAGTTTAAACATTCACAATACATATCAAGCAAGCATGACAAGAGTATATGAGCAGCGGAAAGTAAAGCATGCAAGTTGCAAGAATGTAAAGGGATGGGATTGGAGTGTGCAAATGCAATTTGGAGACACGGAGATTTTTTATCCGTGCTTCCAATAGGTGGTGCTATAATACATCCACGTTGATGGAGACTTCAACCCGCGAAGGGTAACGGTTGCGCGAGTCCACAGAGGGCTCCACCCACGAAGGGTCCACGAAGAAGCAACCTTGTCTATCCCACCATGGTCATCGCCCACGAAGGACTTGCCTCACTCGGGTAGATCTTCATGAAGTAGGCGATCTCCTTGCCCTTACAAACTCCTTGGTTCAACTCCACAATCTTAACGGAGGCTCCCAAGTGACACCTAACCAATCTAGGAGACACCACTCTCCAAGAGGTAACAAATGGTGTGTTGATGATGAACTCCTTGCTCTTGTGCTTCAAATGATAGTCTCCTCAACACTCAACTCTCTCTCATAGGATTTGGATTTGGTAGAAAGAAGATTTGAGTGGAAAGCAACTTGGGGAAGGCTAGAGATCAAGATTTATGTGATTGGAATGGAATATCTTGACCTCAACACAAGTGTAGGTGGTTCTCTCTCAGAAAATGTATGTTGGAAGTGTAGGCATGTTCTGATGGTTATATCCATGAATGAAGAGTGGGTGGAGGGGTATATATAGCCTCCAAACAAAATCTAACCGTTACACACAATTTACCAAACTCGGTGGGACCGGTTCAGATAACTTGGTCATACCGATTTAGTTCATAATGTGACCGTTAGGAATTTCGGTGGGACCGATATGATCAACTCGGTAGGACCGTTGTTCTAGGGTTAGGGTAAAGACTCAACTCGGTTTGACCGACTACACAAACTCGGTGGAGCCGATTTGGGTAATAAGCGAAACAGAGAGTTGGCCAAGCAAACTCGGTGGGACCGATTGCATACCTTGGTGGGACCGAAATTATTGCAATAGGCAATAGAGAGTTTGCAAGCTCATCTCGGTGAGATCGAATTGATTAGGGTTTCTGGAAGTGGCTATGTCAAGAGAACTCGGTGGCGCTGGATAGAAAGTTTCGATGGGGCCGAGTTTAACTTTTGGTATGGGACATATGTGGATGTGAGAAAGTGGTTGAGGGCTTTGGAGCACATCACTAAGCACTTTGAGCAAGAACCTCATTAAGCAACACCTTATCCCCTCTTAATAGTATTGGCTTTCCTATGAACTCAATGTGATCTTGGATCACTCAAATAGAAAATGTAGAGTCCTGAGCTTGAGCCAATCCTTTGTGCTCAGCATCTTGAAGGGGTTCCACATCCTCTAGTCCATGCCAGTCCATTGTTGAACTTATCTGAAACATACTAGGTAGAAGCATTAGTCCAACAAGAGATATGTTGAGATTAATTACCAAAATCACCCAGGGAGCACTTGTCAGGTTCGAGCTTATCAGGTTGAAGCATTTTCACATAAGCATCGCAACCCCAAACTTTAAGAAACGACAGCTTAGGTTTCTTGCCAAACCATAGTTCATATGGTGTCGTCTCAACGGATTTAGATGGTGCCCTATTTACCGTCAATGCAACCATCTCTAAAGCATAACCCCAAAACAATAACTGTAAATCAGTAAGAGACATCATAGATCGCACCATATCTAATAAAGTAGGGACATTTACATCTATGCCCTTAACTCGAACCCACTACTCAGTTTTGCCCCTAATTTTTAGGTATGCTCAGTTTTGCCCCTCCACCGTTAGTTTCACTTATAGAAATGCCCTTCTCTGTCGTTACCGTCTGGTCAAAGGTCTTTGACCGTCCTAAAAAAATAGCAAAAAAATCAAAAAAAATTGAAACTTTGTGGGATCGAAGATACTCATGTCTGCAAGGTGTGTACAAATTTTCATGCCATTCAGACACCCTGGGAGCTCGTGGCAAAGGAAAACATAATTTTTGTACGCATGTGAACCGTAAATTCAAAAAAAAGAAAAAAAATAATAAAATGAAATTTAGTGGGACTGAAGATACTCATGTGCGCAAGATGTGTGCACATTTTTGTTGTGTTTGGACATCGTAGGAGCTCGTGGAGAAAAAAACAAATTTTAGGTCAAAAAAACTTTCAAAAAATGCGCTATTTTTTCTTTTCTCTCTAGAGCGCCTCGTACGTCATTTGATCACCAAAACTTGCAAGCACCTTGCGCACTCAAGCCTCTTTGACGCCAAATAAATTCAAATTTTTTGAATTTTCTTGCTTTTTTTGAATTTACTGTTCATAGGCATAAATTATTATTTTTTCCTTTGCCACGAGCTCCCGGAGTGTCCAACCAACACAAAAATTTGCACACGCCTTGCGGACATGACTATCTTCGATCCCACAAAATTTCATAATTTTTTTGAATTTTTTGCTATTTTTCTGGATGGTCAAAGTACGTTGACCAGACGGCAACATCGCAAAAGGGCGTTTCTATAAGTGACACTAACGGCGGAGGGGCAAAACTGAGCATACCTAAAAATTAGGGGCAAAACTGAGTAGTGGGTTCAACTTAGGGGCAGAACTGGAATTATCCAATAAAGTATGGTTACGATGTTCAGACACACCATTACACTGTGGTGTTCCAAGTGGCGTGAGTTGCAAACTATTCCACTTTGTTTCAAATGAAGACCAAACTCATAACTCAAATATTCACCTCCATGATCAGATCGTAGAAACTTTATTTTCTTGTTACGATGATTTTCCACTTCACTCTGAAATTCTTTCAAGTGTTTCAGACTTATGTTTCATCAAGTAGATACACCCATATCTGCTCAAATCTTCTGTGAAGGTCAGAAAATAACGATACCTGCCGCGAGCCTCAACACTCATCGGACCGCACACATCAGTATGTATTATTTCCAATAAGTCAGTTGCTCAGTCCATTGTTCTGGAGAACTGAGTCTTAGTCATCTTGCCCACGAAGCATGGTTCGCAAGCATCAAGTGATTCATAATCTAGTGATTCCAAAAGCCCATCAGCATGGAGTTTCTTCATGCGCTTTACACCAATATGACCTAAACGGCAGTGCCACAAATAAGTTGCACTAGCATTATTAACCTTGCATCTTTTGGCTTCAATATTATGAATATGTGTATCACTACAATCGAGATTCAACAAAAATAGACCACTCATCAAGGGTGCATGACCATATAAGATATTACTCATATAAATAGAACAACCATTATTCTCTGATTTAAATGAATAACTGTCTCACATCAAACAAGATCCAGATATAATGTTCATGCTTAACGCTGGCACCAAATAACAATTATTTATGTCTAAAACTAATCCCGACGGTAGATGTAGAGGTAGCGTGCCGACAGCGATCACATCGACTTTGGAACCATTTCCCACGTGCATCATCACCTAGTCCTTAGCCAATCTTGTTTAATCCGTAGCCCCTATTTCGAGTTGCAAATATGAGCAATAAAACCAGTATCAAATACCCAGGCGCTACTACGAGCATTAGTAAGGTACACATCAATAACATGTATATCAAATATACCTTTCACTTTGCATTCCTTCTTATACGCCAAATACTTGGGGAAGTTCCACTTCCAGTGACCAGTCCCTTTGCAGTAGAAGCACTCTATCTCAGGCTTAGGTCCAGACTTGGGCTTCTTCAGTTGAGTAGCAACTTGCTTGCTGTTCTTCTTGAAGTTCCCCTTCTTCCCTTTGCCCTTTTTCTTGAAACTAGTGGTCTTGCTAATGAACAACACTTGATGCTCCTTCTTGATTTCTACCTCCGCGGCCTTTAGCATCGCGAAGAGCACGGGAATTGTCTTATACATCCCTTGCATATCATAGTTCATCACGAAGCTTTTGTAGTTTGGTGGTAGTGATTGAAGAATGATACGTCTCCAACGTATCTATAATTTATGAAGTATCCATGCTGTTATTTTATAATTCTTGGGTGTTTTACTATCATTTTATAGCAACTTTATATCATTTTTGGGACTAACCTATTGACCCTGTGCCTAGTGCCAGTTGCTGTTTTTTGCTTGTTTTTTACATCGCAGGAAATCAATATCAAATGGAGTTCAAACACCTAGAAACTTTTTGGAGATTTTTTTGGACCAGAAGGAACCCAATGGGCCAGAGCTGCACCTGGGAGGTGCCCCGAGGGGGCAGAACCCACCAGGGCGCGCCAGGGCCGCCTGGCGCACCCAGGTGGGCGGCCCTGGTGCGCCGTGGTGGGTTGTGCCCACCTCGGTGGCCTCCCGCACCCCCTCTTTGCACTATAAATTATCAAATATTCTGATAACCTTCAGGGTTAACCTAGATCAGAAGTTCCACCGCCGCAGGGCTCTGTAGCCACCGAAAACCAATGTAGACCCGTTCCGGCACCCTGCCGGAGGGGGGAATCATCTTCGGTGGCCATCTTCATCATCCCGGCGGCCAGCACGATGAGGAGGGAGTAGTCCACCCTCGGGGATGAGGGTTTGTACCAGTAGCTAAGTGTTTAATCTCTCTCTCTCTCTCTCGTGTTCTTGAGATTCCACGATCTTGATGTATCACGGGCTTTGTTAATATAGTCGAATCATATTGTGTTTTCCCCTCTCTATCTTGTTGTGATGAATTGAGTTTCCCTTTGACATTTCGTTGTTATCGGATTGAATAGTTTTATGGATTTGAGAAAACTTGACATATGTCTTGCAATTGAATACTCATGGTGACAATGGGGTATCATATTGATTCATTTGATATATGTTTTGGTACTCAACTTGCGGATTCCCGAGGTGACATTGGGGTAATCTATGCATAGGGGTTGATGCATGTTCTTGTCTTCATTTCTCCAGTAGAAATCTTGGGGCGCTCTTTGAAGTTCTTCGTGTTGGATTGAGTATTATGAGTATGAATTTGCTTTGGTGTTATTTTAGTACGAACTCTAGGATATATCGAACAGAAAGAATAGCTTTGTGTTATTTTAGTAAGAACTCTTGAGGTGGTTTCGTACCCTACAAACAATTTATTCTTATGTTCTCCGCTAGATAGGAACTTTGGAGTGATTCTTCATCGCACTTTGAGGGGTGGTTATGTGATCCAATTATATTAGCATTGTTGATAGATTTCACTAGCGAAATACGGACCCTAGGCCTCATTTTCAAGCATTGCAATACCGTTTTGTGCTCGTTTACTATTTGCTACCTTGCTGTTTTTATTTATTCATATTATAAAAATATATTTCTACCATCCATATTACACTTTTATCACCATCTCTTCGCTGAACTAGTGCACATATACAATTTGCCATTGTATTGGGTGTGTTGGGGACACAAGAGATTTCTTGTATTTGGTTGCAGGATTGTTTGAGAGAGACCATCTTCATCCTACACCTCCCATGGACTGATAAACCTTAGGTCATCCACTTGAGGGACTGATAAAACTCTACGCTTGCAGGCCCAACACGAGTCTACAAGAATGAAGTTGCATAGTAGACATCAAGCTCTTTTCTGGTGCCGTTGCCGGGAAGGTGAGTGCTTGAAGGTATATCTTTAGATCTTGCAATTGAATCTTTTAGTTTCTTGTTTTATCACTAGTTTGGCTTATAAAAGAAAACTACATAAAATTGGAATTGAGGTTGCATCATATTATTGATCATCTTTATAATATCTTTCTTGAAAATGATGGATCGGAAAATTGTGCTCAATTATTAGAAGAAGAAGCCAATAAAATGTTTGGCACAAAATATTTGAATGATGAGCATGATTGCAATGTTGTTAGTATGAATTCTTTGAATATCCAAAATGCTAATGGTGATTGCACAAGTGATAACAAAAATGTTTCTTATGAGCATGTCACTTTTTGCGGAGTGAATTGGGAGTGCCTTTGCACACCAAAAAGGGAAAATATTTCCCAATACCCTCCTACTGTTTATTATGATGAATTAGGTGTAACTGCATCTAGTGCCCCTTAGTGATTTTGGTGTATTGAAGACTTATAGGTTAAGGGACTAATGTGTTTGTGAGTGTACATAGGTCTATAAATCTTTGAGGAGTTTGATATTTACAGAGAAAGTCGACCCCTAAAAATGGATGTCTTCAACTGAAGACTTTATGAAGACTTTGAAAGTGGAGAAATTGGTGTGACTGTGAAGACTTGATATTCATGCGAGGAAGATGAAGCATGAAGACTTTTGTTTTCGTAGTTTCATTTTTCTCTTTCTTGAGTCATAGGAAACACCGTAGTGTTAAAGGGGGTCGAGGTAAAACTAAGGAAAAGTTTCCAAGTGATGCTCAACTCAATATCCTACACCTACCAATCCCTTCGAGTGAAGCCATTGGAAATCTCATACAGTTCAGTCAATTTCTTCAGTGACAGAGATGAAGTTCTTTTGGTCTTTGAGGAATTTGTTCTGACTAAGGAGTTAGGAATTCGCCAGTGTGTATTGCCTAAAAGTGAGGAACATGATAGCCCTGAGGAATTTGAACCTCAAATTTCCGACTGTTGTTGTGCTATGCGCCAGCTGTCCCAAAATATCTTATCCACCTAACTGTCATATCATTGAAGGGCATTTATGTCTTATCATGTCGGGCTACTCCCTAGGCTATAAATAGCCGCCCCCTACAACCACTAGCTGGTTGGCTGCTCCGTGAGAAACTAACACTTGTCACTGGGAGCATCCCATCCTCCGAGGACTTTGAGCGAAAATCATCAAGTGAGGAAAACCCCAAACCAAACACCTACAAAACCAAAGTGATTGAGCATCACTGAAGAGATTGTTACTGTGTGGAACCGACAGTTGTTACCTTTGAGGACTGTGCATCCTCTAGACGGTTAGGCGTCATGGTCTAGAGCATCCAAGAGGAAATTGTGGATCGCCAAGTGACCGAGTCTATGAAGGTTTGGAAATCACCTGAAGACTTACCACGAGTGATTGGACGAGGTCTCTGTGACCTTAGTTCAAGGAGAATATGGTGAGGACTGTGTGTCCTCAGGTTTAAATACCTAGCCGCTCCAACCAGACGTACAACTATCACAATAGTTGGAACTGGTCTACCAAATCATTGTATTCACCGAGCTAACTGGTTCTATTTCCTCAACCCTTTCATTTCCTCATTACTGTGTTGTGTACTTGATCGCTATTGTTTGAAGACTTTGACTGCAGACTTTCTCAATTTCCTCAGTTCAATATCTTCAATCAGTTTGTCTTCAACCAGCTTATCCTGTGTTTACGCTTTCTGTACTCTGTGCTTGTTTTCATTTCATCATGATGACTATGGTACTACTTTGTTATGTTTGCACCTGAGTACTTATTCCGCTGCAAGTAGTTCTTCGCTAAGGAATTTCCTCATCCTGAAATTCCTCAGTGAAGAATTCATAAAAATTGCCTATTCACCCCCTCTAGTCGACTTAACACACTTTCAATTGGTATTAGAGCAAGGTACTCCCTTGTTCTATGTGATTTTCGTTTAACCACCTGGAGTTTTAGTTATGTCGACCGCGGGAATGAAGGCAGTGACATGCCCCATCTTTGACGGCCATGATTACCCCAAGTGGAAGGCCATGATGAAGAAGTGCCTCATGGCGATGAACAGCGAACTATGGACCGTCAGTGAGATTGGCCTTACCGATCTCTGCAAGATGGTGGAGGCTGATGTTATTCACAAGTACACTCTACTTAACCTCATGGCAAAGGACATCATCTGCTCTGGCTTGTCTCGAAATCAGTTCAGGAACATTATGCATCTCAGTCATGCGAAGCTCATCTGGGACCGACTCTCTGAGGTCTATGAAGGTCATCGAACTCATCATGATCCCTGGTTTGAGGATTTCATGGAATTGCACAAGGCTATGACTTTTGATCCAGAATCATCATCCTCTTCACCATGCCTTATGGAAAAAGGTGCCAAGGTAACTGAATGCTACCTATCTGAGTCCAGTGATGATGAATCGGGTGATGAATTTGGACCCAGCTATACCAAACTTGCTTCCCTTGCCACTAAACAACAAAGAGATTTGGAAAAAGTTCAAAACATGCTAGATGAGAGCGATGGTATGTTGGGTGAAGAAATGGATCATTCTAAAGCTTTGGCTGAAAGTCTTCAGAGACTTCAGACTAAGTTTGATAATCTTCAGATTCATCATAACACTCTCTTATCTGATCATGAGAAGCTTTCTTATGAATTTCTTCAAAGAAAGAAATACCTTGAGCAGCCAAGTGGGAGTTATGAAGATCTTTAGAAGGAGCATGATTCATTACTTGCTCAATAAATCAGTGCTGCTCAGGAAGAATTTAATCCTCCATGTTTGAAGTGCATTGAACGAGAAACTGCTAATTCTTCACATGAAAGTTCAAATGCTTCTATTGCTGCAAATTCTTCAACTGTCTCTGCTATCACTAATTCCTCATCTGAGGATGCTACTAGTATCACTGACCATGCATGGCTGAAGGAATTGTATGTGACAGGCATGTACAAAAGCCTCAAAGGGCATCAGACACTTTGTGATGTGCTTAAAAAGTAGATTCTCAACAGGAACCCTATGAAAGAGGGCATTGCCTTTGAGAGGAAACTCAATGCTGATGGGACCTGCTGGAAACCTGAGTAGTATCCCGAAACCTCATGGGTTGCTGCGAAGGGACCTTCAGTGGATCCATCTACCTTATCTGGCTTTACATGTGAATCTTCATATTCTTCTGAAGAGTCATTTGACTCCAACTATAAGCTGTTCAAAAATCAGAATGGTGAAGTATTTGCTAGATATGTTGGCACTAACTGCAGGAACGGTCCCCCTGTGAAGAAAATCTGGGTTCCCAAAAGGTGCCTTGAAAGTCTTCAGGTGAATGTCATCATGACACCACCTGTGAAGAACAGGAATCCCAGATCCAATCCTTCATATGGACGAAATTCTTCATATGGATCCAAGTCATCTTATGGATCAAATTCCTCAAAAGGATCAAAATCCTCATATGAACATCATTGTGCTAACACTTCTGTTTCCATTGGAAGATCTAAGGGTTATGAATATGTGCATTATTCTTCAAATCATTATGTTCATAAGTCCTCAAAGAATTTCTCTGCTTATTCATATGCTTACACTAAACCCTCTTATGTGAAACAAAGTGGATTGGCATCTATGCCACCTTTCTCTTATGGAGCTCGCAGAATGATGAACTCTTTGCTACCCCTCCAGATGTGGGTGGTGAAGAAAAAGAACTAATCTCTTATGCATGGTCAGGTCTCCAGACAAACTTAAACGTCCCAAGAATGTGCTGGAGACCCGAAGATGCTTGAAAGGACGCAAGCTAATCATGAAGAAATGTTTTTCATTTCTCACGTCCTCATACTGCTTTACCTGTTATATCGCTTGATGAAATTGATCTGATGAAATTGATGTCATATTCTTCACTGATGAAGTATATGAGTTCGTAAGATGCACTAATTCATCTGCAGGATGATCAACCCAAGGCCACTGAGTGGGTCCTCGACAGTGGATGTACAAATCACATGACTGGTGACAGGAACTTATTGATGGACACTACTTTATCTCCATCGCATCTGAAGCATATCACCTATGCTGACAAAGGCAAAAGCAAGGTATTGGGTCTAGGTAAGGTTGCAATCTCAAAGGATCGACACATGGAAAAAGTCATGCTTGTCGAGTCCTTAGGGTTCAACCTCATGTCTGCCTCAATCCTTTGTGATCTTGATATGGTTGTTGTATTTGGAAAGTATCATTGTGTTGTGATCATGGAAGCTGACAATTCCAAAGTCTTCAAAGGCTTTAGGAGAGGAGATTTGCATATTGTTGATTTCTCTACAGGACCACAACCTGCTACATGTCTACATGCAAAAGCTTCAGAAGGTCGGCTATGGCATCGACAACTTGGTCATGCTGGCATGAGGAACTTGCACATGCTCACGAAGAAGAAGCATGTCATTTGCATCGAGGGTGCCAAATTCCTCAAGGACCATTTGTGCGGAGCTTGTGAAGCTGGAAAGATGACCAAGGCCAAGCATCCCTCAAAGACCATCATGGCTACCACTCGTCCATTTGAATTACTTCACATGGATCTCTTTGGCCCTACTCATTATGCCACATTTACTAATGCTGCATCTTTATATGGCTTTGTCATTGTTGATGACTATTCTCGTTATACATGGGTGCATATCATCACTTACAAAACTGAAGTGCAGGAATTATTCAAACGATTTTCCTCGAGGGCTTCAACCAACTTTGGTGTGAAGATCAAGCACATCAGAAGTTACAATGGAACTGAGTTCAAGAATGCTGGTCTTGATGAACTTGGTATTACTCATGAGTTATCTGCTCCTTATACTCCTCAGCAAAATGGAGTCGTGGAGCACAAGAATAGGACTATTGTTGAGATGGCTCGCACTATGCTTGATGAGTACAAGACGCCTCCTCGCTTCTGGCCTGAGGCAATTGATACTGCATGCCACATCATCAATAGGGTATATATTCACAAATTCTTCAAAAAGACCTCATATGAACTCCTCACTGACAAGAAACCAAATGTGAGTTATTTCAAAATCTTTGGTGCTAAATGTTGGATTAGAGATCCTCATCACAATTCTAAATTTGCATGGAAAGCACATGAAGGTTTTATGCTTAGTTATGGAAAGGGCTCGCACACCTACAGAGTCTTCAACACCTATCACCACAAGGTTGTTGAAACTGTAGATGTGTGGTTCGATGAAACTAACGGCTCACAAAGAGAGCACCTACCTCCTATGCTAGATGAAATACCACCTGAGGAATCCATTAAGTTCAAGGCCAATGAGGATGTCATCCCTACCGAAGAATCTGCTAAAGAAGTCATTCCTGATCGTGAAGAACATCATTCTGGTGCACCTGAAGAAAATGGCTCTAAAGAAAATGCTGAGCAAATTCCTCGTCATCAACCAGCTCATCCTCACGTTGCTAATGAAGTGCATATTGAGAGAATCATCAACGACATCAAAGCACCAGGTCCTCTCACACACTCAAAAGCTTCACATTTGTCTAACTTTTGTGGGAACTTTGCTTTCGTCTCTATCACAGAGCCCACTAAGGTAGATGAAGCATTTCTGGAGCCTGAGTGGATTCAATCCATGCAAGAAGAATTACATCAGTTCGAGCTCAACAATGTCTAGGAACTTGTCAAGCGACCAGACCCTCGCAAGCACAATATCATCGGCACAAAGTGGATCTACCGCAACAAGCAAGATGAAAATGGACTTGTGGTGAGGAATAAGGCATGACTTGAAGCTCAAGGCTACACACAGGTTGAAGGAATTGATTTTGATGAAACTTTTGCACCTGCTGCTAGACTTGAGGCTATTCGCATACTACTTGCTTATGCTAACCATCATAATATCATCTTATATCAAACGGATGTGAAAAGTGCATTCCTCAATGGTAAGCTTGAGGAAGAAGTATATGTTGCTCAACCCCCAGGTTTTGAGGATCCAAAGCATCCTGACAAAGTCTTCAGACTCAACAAGGCCCTCTATGGCCTCAAGCAGGCCCCTCGGGCGTGGTATGATACCTTGAAGGAATTCCTCATGAAGAAAGGCTTCAAACCCGTGATGAATTTGCCTATATGATGAGTGAAGAATATCAAATGTCTATGATGGGAGAATTGAAATTCTTCTTAGGTTTTCAGATTCATCAACCACACAATGGCATCTTCATATCTCAGGAGAAATACCTCAAGGATGTATTGAGGAAATTCGGCATGCAAGATTGCAAAGGCGTCAAAATCCCTGTGCCCACAAATGGCCATCTATGCACTGATGAAAATGGTATTGACTTCGATCAAAATGTATACCGCTCAATGATTGGCTCTTTATTGTATTCATGTGCATCTAGGCCAAATATTATGCTTAGTGTTTGCATGTGTGCCCACTTTCAAGCTACACCTAAGGAATCACACCATAAGGATGTGAAGCATATTCTTTGATATCTAGCTCACACTCCAACACTTGGATTATGGTATCCCAAGGGCTCGGCTTTTGATCTCATTGGATATTCAGACTCTGACTATGCTGGTGATCGTGTGGACCACAAGTCAACATTAGGCACATGCCATTTTCTCGGACGATCTTTGGTATGTTGGTCCTTGAAGAAACAGAACTGCGTATCACTCTCTACTGCTGAAGCTGAGTACATTGCTGCTGGTTCGTGTTGTGCTCAATTGCTATGGATGAAGCAAACCCTAAAGGACTACGGCATCAATGTGAAGCATGTGCCTCTCTACTGTGACAATGAGAGTGCCATCAAGATTGCTCACAACCCAGTTTAGCACTCGAA
This sequence comes from Triticum urartu, assembly GCF_056163025.1. Classification (NCBI taxonomy): domain Eukaryota; kingdom Viridiplantae; phylum Streptophyta; class Magnoliopsida; order Poales; family Poaceae; genus Triticum; species Triticum urartu. The sequence goes on from NC_141877.1 coordinate 229,890,443, forward strand.
GACAAAGAACATTCAGATTCGTCATCATTTTCTTCGTGATCATGTGTTGAAGGGCGACATCTTTATTGAGCACGTGAATACTGAAGAACAGCTAGCCGATATCTTCACAAAGCCCTTGGATGAGAAGAGATTTAGCAAGTTGCGGTGCGAGCTAAATATCTTAGAATCTTGGAATGTCCTTTGAAAAGGACACACATCCTAACACTTATGCAAAATTGATGACTTAGATGTGCAACACACGAAGTAACATTTTTTCAATCAATGAAGACTAACCCTCTAAGTGTGAAGAAATTAACGAAGAATTTGATTCTCAGAGCCCTATGACAATTGTACGCGGCGTCTGAAATCAGCATTCTTATACGGAGCATTCTTATACGGTGGGTTACGCCACCAACAAAAGTTGAAAATCTTCAATTTGAGTTTTTCTTCAATCTTGAAATTCCTCAGTTGTTCGATTTCTTCAACTTTGCATTGTCTTCACTGTCTCTGTTGTTTTTCTTCATTGACTATATATATATATATATTATATGTGAGTTTATATCCTCTACAACATTCACTTATTGCTATTTCTTCAAGTTGCCTTCTCTTTCTGCTAAGTGAATGTGATCAGACCCTTCCCCATCTATGATATACTCAACCCAGCCTGTTCACAAATTCTTCATGTGCGTTCTATTTGAAACCCATTCCAAATCTTCACTGTGTCCTTGTCAGCTGAAGAATTTGTGAATGAAACATTAAAATTTTCTTATCTAAATTTTCGCCTTTTTGCCGCCTAAACCGTTCCACATCCCATGATAAGACTTATCTATTCACCCACGATCTCACACAATCGCCACCACTCTGTACGTGGGTGACACATGTCGCTAGGATGGGAAGGGTCAGGGGCATGTTCGTCCATTTTCCTCGGGCGAGCAGTTTTTCATCTCGGCTATATATACCCCTCACCCTCCTGAGACTGTTTTATTCCGCTCAACCTCACTCCCTCGCTCAAGCTCTCAAGACCTAGTGCCGCCGCTACTTCCATCATCGCCGGTGAGGAAGAGATTCACTGCCTCAACCTCGTCGCCGTCGTACTCGCGCCGGCCACAGATTTCTTCACTCCTCCGCTGTCGTAGTTGTGTTCCTCTGCCAAGTTAGGGCGTGGAAGATCTGGATTAATGAACTTCCAATCTACATTCCTAGTTCATCGTGTTCTTTGTCAAGGGTAAATAAAAGTTACTTTTACCGCCCTTGTTGATTCTGATGATTTCCACAAATCTCCAAAAGGTGTTTATTTTTCAATCTTCACACTCTAAACACCTCACACGAATATCTGTCCTTGATCTGTTTCTCTAAGAAACATTTTTCTTTAAGATTCCTCAATTGTGTGGATTTTCAATCTATACAACTGTGGAACCTAAGTCAAAGAACGCTTAGTGAAATTCCTCAAGACACATCTGGTCAAATTCCTCAAACTTGTTCTTTTTGCAAAAACTTCTGAGAACGCATATGACCTCTTCAAATTCTTCGCACCTATACATTGTTCACAGGTACTCATGTCCACTGCTGAATCACTAGGTTCTCATCAACTTAACTCATTTGCAGCGTTCCTGAAAGAAAAGTGGCATACCTCGTCAGAGAACTCAATTGTTCAAAATCCTCAGCTAAAGAAAATGGATGACGGCAAGAAACCTCGGAAGAGAGGCAAGAGACTGGAGGTCAACACTGCTTTTGAAATCCCCGAAGACATCTATGTAGGGTACTGCACACCCCCTGAGGAAACAAAGAATGAGCGCAAAGTGCGCATTCAGAAAATTGAGAAGAGATGGGCACGGGAATGGAGGGAGTACACGTATGTCACTCCAAAGTACATGAAGAAATTCGCTCTTCACCCTCCTTTCCCAAGACCTCCATTGGCACCTGGCCAAGAAGCTGATCCCACTAGCCTCAAGCATGGTGAGGACTGTCTTGATGAATGGGCAAAACGACAAGCGAAGCTAGACAAAATGGCTAAAGAAGAAGTGAGGAAATTCAATGAAGACTCTGCTACTACTGCTGCCACTACTGAGGCCTCTACTAGCAATCCCAAGAAGGATATGCCCAAGAAGCCCACACACAAGCCCAGTGCCTCTGCTTCAATTCCCTCGCGGCCAAGCACCTCAGCAATGCCCTCACAACACAGTTCTGCAAAACCCTCACAGCAAATTCCTCATGCTGCTCCAGCTCCTCCAAAGTCTTCGGCTCCTCCGGCAAAGTCCTCATCACCTACGCATCTCGCCTCGTGTCAAAGGACCAAAGGCATCTCAATTGCCTCAGGAACCTCTGCAAGTTCTTCATCTCCTCCGCAATCCTCAACCGGCCCCACTCCACTGAAGATAAAGGCCACTGCTGGACGAGGCACTAGACCAAGTCCTCATAAGAAGCAGGTCGCCTTCCATGTTCCGTCTAGTGATGACGAACCTGATGATGAAGCACTTGAAGAAATCAGTAGAGACAGACAGCAAAGGGCCGCTAGAGCCAAAGGCACAAATGTGCCATTGATGTTGGATCCAAAGCTGATCCTTGAGTATATTGATCTCTGGCACAAGGACCACAACACACCTATGCCAGACTTCAAGCTCACTACTGGCCAAAGTCCCATGTTGATTGTTGTCGGTGTCAAAACCGGCGGATCTCGGGTAGGGGGTCCCGAACTGTGCGTCTAGGCCGGATGGTAACAGGAGGCAAGGGACACGAAGTTTTACCCAGGTTCGGGCCCTCTTGATGGAGGTAAAACCCTACGTCCTGCTTGATTAATATTGATGGTATGGGTAGTACAAGAGTAGATCTACCACGAGATCAAAGAGGCTAAACCCTAGAAGCTAGCCTATGGTATGATTGTTGATGTGTATGTTGTCCTACGGACTAAAACCCTCCGGCTTATATAGACACCGGAGAGGGTTAGGGTTACATAGAGTCGGTTACAATGGTAGGAGATCTGAACATCCGCATCGCCAAGCTTGCCTTCCACGCCAAGGAAAGTCCCTTCCGGACATGGGACGGAGTCTTCAATCTTGTATCTTCATAGTCCAGGAGGCCGGCTGAAGGTATAGTCCGGCTATCCGAACACCCCCTAATCCAGGACTCCCTCAGATTGTCTTCGGCATTGCAAGGCGGGTTCCTCCTCCAAGTACTTCATAGAAGATTTTGAACACAAAGATAGTGTCCAGCTCTGCAAAATAAGTTTCCACATATTGCCATAGAGAGAATAATAATTACACAAATCTAATCTGCTGACGTACTCCGTAGTGTGACATCACACCACGGCCAAGATTTTATTCAAACTGTTTTACTGTCCCATCTTAGCGCGTTATGCGAGGCGGTTTCCTTGGCACGTCTTGTTAAAGCAGAGATCGTGTCCCCTTATTCCGGGATTCTCATCAATACGGGCGTGGGTAACCCAACCGCGCCATTGATTATGGCGCTTGGAGATAAGCAAGTTTTACCAGGCTGGTGGGGACACATAGTTGCGTCCACCCATATAAGGGGATAAGGATCCACCTTTTCACCCACGCCTTCTTCCTCCTTTGCCTATCCATTCTTGCGCACTCGAGCTCCAGCGCCCAAGTCCGCACTACCACCTCAACCTTCTCCAGTCATGTCCGGAGCGGGAGGCAAGTGGATGGTCTCCTCCGTCACGGAGGGACACATCAAAAAGCTAAGGAAGGCCGGATATCTAGCTAGCGACATTGCGCACCGGCTTCCCAAAAAGGGGCAGCTCATCCCCACTCCTAGGCCCCATGAGAGGGTGGTATTCCTCCCCCATTTCCTCCGCGGACTGGGCTTCCCTCTGCATCCATTTGTCCGGGGGATCATGTTCTACTACAGCCTGGATTTCCATGATCTGGCCCCGAACTTCGTCCTCAAAATCTCGGCGTTCATCATCGTGTGCGAGGCGTTCCTCCGCATCCGCCCCCATTTCGGCCTATGGCTTAAGACTTTCAACGTCAAGCCAAAGGTGGTGCGCGGCAGCCAGGCGGAGTGCGGCGGTGCCATGGTTGGCAAGATGGCCAACATCCTGTGGCTCGAGGGCTCCTTTGTGGAGACCCAGAAGGGGTGGCAATCATGGTGGTTTTACGTCACCGAGCCGCGCAATGCTGAATGGGTCGCACCCCCTGAGTTTCGATCCGGCCCCCCTACGCGGCTCACCTCCTGGAAGGAGACAAGCCTGTCTTGGGGCAAAAAAGGAGAGCTGACCGGACTCCAAACATGTATCCAAACCCTGGTGGACAAGAAGCTCAAGCTTGTCAACGTAGTCCAGGTTATGCTCATCCGCCTGATCCTCCCGTGTCAACGACGGGCCTTCAATCTATGGGAGTTCGACCCGGCGCCGCATCAAACTCTAAACAGGCTCTTCGACACGACGTACGAAGATGCCTGGAGGATGCTTTTCAAGGGCGCCGAGGCTCCCGCATCTGCTACCGAGGATCGCGGATTCAGCGCGCAGCGTCACGTGCTCGCGGTAAGCTGTTTTTTCCTTTTACAGGGTATAGTTTTCCATAGTTTGACTCTATGCGGGATCTAAACTCCCTTACCTTTGACAGGATTGGCAGGTGATGTCTGGACAGATCAACTGTCCAGCTCCTTTGCCCGAAGGCCCAGTGGACGCTCACTTGGCGAAGCTGCTGGTTCCGGCACCCTATGTGGTGCCGGAGAAGAAGGCCGCAAAAAAGGCCGCGGGGACTCGAAAGAGTGCCCGGTGCCTGGAGGTGTCGGATTCATCATCCGACGAATCCAAGACGCACTCCTCCCGAGAAGACGAGGAGGAGGAAGAAGAGACCCCTCCCCCTCCAGTGGGGGAAGGGAAGAAAAGGAAGGCCGCCCTCTCTGAGGAGGCTGGAGGGTCCAAGAAGGGGAAAACCCTTCCTCCGGACTACTCCGCCGACGCCGACGATGGCGAAGATGAGTGGATGCCCAGGGCCAAGCCCCTAGCAAAATCGTAAGTATCCAGATACCGGAGTAATTCATAGTATTCGTTTATTACATAGCTTTCCCTTATGTCGAATATGCTTATGCAGCCCACCCAAAGACCGGCTCGACGCGTCGTCGAGCGGCTCACTGGACTCGTCGGAGGTGAACTCGCTTCCGACGACTTCCTCCCCCCGCCCTACGGACGACACCGAGGTGTTGTCCCAACAGGTTCCAAGCAGGGAGGAGGTGGTCCCGAAGGCGCCGCAAGGCGACCTCCCGGACTCCAGGAGTAAAGGGGATGAAACCCCCCCAGGGCTCCAAGTCCGGCTCTAGGCCGGACACCGCTCTGGAACCTTCAAAGGTTCCAGAGTCCGGCGGGGGACCTCCTTCCAAGAGGAGCAAGTCCATCGTTCCGGCGGCCTCCGTCCAACCGGAGGCGCCAGACAATATGCTGGAGGCGCTCCAAGGGGCCTCCATCGACGAGGAGCACCGCGCTATTATGAGTGCGGTGGTCCAGAAGGTTCGGTCCGCAAAAAATGGACTGACTGAAGCTTGTACTAGCCTTTTGACAGGCTTCGAGGTAAGTAAAGAAAGTGTAAATAATAGTACCGCATAGACAGTAGCCCCTGATGCTCTGTTTGACATTTGGGAAGAAAAGCCGAATAGAGCATCAAATAGAATTCGCAGGAGTCTAACAAAAATGAGTCAATATGCATGTGCAGGCTACCCTGCTTGCGTCCGCCGCACTGACTGCGGAAGTGGACACGCTAAAGCAGGACCTCGAAAGGTCTGAGCAAGTGCTCGAGCGTGCCAAGAAGCAGCTCGAGGACAACGAAGGTAAGAAATACCTTGTTAAAAATATGTATAAAAAAGGTGCAATTGCAAAAAATGACAGGATTATCGTGGCTATTGTAGGGGCCACGTCTGAGGTGGCGACCCTTAAGCAAGCGCTGGACGAGGCCGAGAAGAATTCGGCCTTGGAGCGCACCGAGCGGGAGAAGTATGAGGCCGAGGTTGGCAAGGTGCGGCAAGAGCTCTAGGCTCTCATGGAAAAACATGAGAGTTTGGAGCGTGACTCGAAGACGCAAGCGTGCGAGCTTGCGGTGGCTATGGAAAATGCCAAATCTGCCAAGGCCGAATCCCAGAAGACCCTCCAGGAGTTGGATGAGGTGAAGAAGATAGCGGCGGGTAAGGCATTCTTTATGCAAAGAAAACACATAAACGTGAGTTACCTGTTACTTACCCGAATCCGGAGCTCTCCAGGAGCGTTCGCAGATCTTCCCCGGAGTGTATCCGATGCCGCTGCATTCTATCGAGCTGAGGAGGGCAGCTTGACGGAGAAGGTGTTCTGGTCTCAGTACGCTGACGCCAGACACCCCGTGCCCCTGAGCGAGCAGCTGAAGCAACTAGTTGAGCTCCACAAGGTGGCCGAACAGGCCATGAAGGCCCTCGTAGTTCGGCTGTGGCCCGGAGAGGCTCAGCCTGGGAGCTATTTCGGGCTAGTGCGGCGGCTGGTGGAGGCATGTCCAAGGCTCGAAGTCATCAAGCGCTCCGTCTGCATTGAAGGTGCCCGTAGGGCCCTTGCCCGTGCTAAGGTGCACTGGGGGAAGCTGGATGCTGAGAAGCTTGTGAAGGACGGGCCACCGCCGGGGAAGGAGCATCGCAAGCCCGAGAATTACTATAAGGATGTTCTGAAGGGTGCCCGCGTTGTGGCGGATGAATGTTCTATGGATGTAATTTTTGAGTAAAACTCGCTCGTTTTGTCTTGTACGCTGAAAACTTGTTCATATGCGCTAAGCAATGCTGTTTGGAATTTAAAATATTACCTTCTGTGCGGCTGTTTATCAATTCTGAGAGATGGTGAGTCGTCGGCTTCTACCCCCATGCCGCTAGTGCTGGGGTGTTCGGGGATAAACCTGAGCGCTCTTTTTCCCATGTTTGGGTCCTTCGAGGGAGGCGCTCAGCCCAACGAACAAGGCAATTGGACTATAATGCGTGAACACTCTCACTTAGCCATAGAATTCTATAATTTTAAATTTTGGCGAAGCCCCTAGTATTCGGAAGACCGAGTTCGGGGCGCTATCCACGCCTTGGCCGGACAGAGCCGGCTCCTCGCCCTAAGCGGCATAAGTCTTTAGGGACTCAAAAAAACCTCTCGAACAGCGACCAACTCTCGCTTCATCATGACAGTTAGTTTTAGCTTTCTCCACTGAGGTGCTCGACCCAGCTCAACCGGGGCACAATCGCAGTGGTTCTCCTAGTGCTACCTTAGCCGATATAGCGGTACGTAAGGCACCAAAACATAGGAGCTGGGCAAACCCAACTATTGACCCAAGACATGATTCGGAGCCGATGCATATAATGCTATAAGTTCGGGGTGCCGCACTTGTGAAAGTGTTCGGACTTCCCACACCATATTGAGGGGTGCTAAAAGCCCCTGGCATATTTTGGCCGTACCAAGTTGTACGGGTGCAACATGTCGTTAAGGAACATTTATTTATAAAAAGATAATGCAAAAAATAGACAAAAGCTATGCATTGTTTAAAAATAGCTGCGATCAAAGCAGAACGATACAAGTAATGCGATAAACGAAAAGTTGGACTATTTAACATGTCTGCTCCAGGGGTAAGCTGCGGAATAGTATGCGAAACAGGTATACTGCTCGTGATAGAGACCACCTGGGATTTCCGTAATGCGGCATGGCTGTCGGTGTTCTGGGAACGGGGGTCCCCAGACTTTCCTGCCTGCGGCCTGCGACGTGGCTCAAAAGGGGGCCCAGCACGGCCCGTCTTCATCAGCACAAACCCAAGACCCTCACGAGGGGCCAAGCCTCACGGGGCGGACGACATGGAGCTTCCTCAGGAACGGCCTCATCAGGCTGGCTCACGAGGAGGCGGAGAGATCAAGGCGGGGTACCTCGCGAGGTGCCCGTGACGCAAGCCATGACGACTCAGGGCCCCAGGCGGGTGCCAGCCCGCGCAGCGTCCTCCTTTCCTCTTTGGTGCAAAGGGGGCAAGCGCAGCCGCAGAGTACCGAGGCATCAGGCAAAGGTTGCCGTTTCGGTGCAACGAGACCAAGACCAGGAGGACTACGAGACGGAGGTCACCGTGGAGCCCAAGACGGTGTCATCACCAAAGCTTTGCGCAGGCGAAGACTACTTTTATCAGGATAGTTGATACTTGCTGCCCCCGTTCAAATTAGCCCGCCATTGTTGGCTCCCTTGCCGCTCAATATTTGGGGAGAGGACCAGGGCCACTATAAATAGGACCAGCCACCCGCGTAGCATGGGGTTCGGCTCAGTCTCCTCCAAGGGCTCGACAAGTAGAGAGGTGGTAGAGAGAGAGAGAGAGATAGAGAAAGGTGGCTGAACTTCTCCCAGTAGTTCATCGCCCAGCCAAGAACAGACCCTCGCGAGGCTGTTCTTCCTTGTATTGTCGACCATCATCATCCCAAGAGGCAATCCACCACACCACACACTGGAGTGGGGTATTACACCACAATGGTGGCCCAAACCAGTATAAACCCTGTGTCCCTCGTGTTGTTCTTTTTGTAGCTTTGATCCTAGCGTGGCGGAGGGGTGCAGGGAGGTAGGAGGCGAAATCTCCGCGCGCACCCCAGTGTTCGAACCTCAAGGGTCTGCCGGAACCCGAAATCTGACATTTGGTGCGCCAGGTAGGGGATGCACCGGAATTCATCTTCCACCGCTCCGTGCCCCGTCGCGTCGTCATCACCATGCCCGGCAACCAGGAGGGCAACCCAGACCCATGGGCTGCGTGGCCCACCCGCGCAGAACTGCTCGCCTCGGGTGACCTCGTGCCCCAGGCAGCTCGAGGTCCACAGGGTGCTGCGGGCCGCGGGCGACACGGACAGGCTTCGACAGCTCTTACACCATGGCAGGCGTGGTCGGCAGCGAGGGCCTCCAATCACGCCGCGACCACGACACCGTACACCCGTCGGGAGCAGGCGAACTCGAGAGCCACACTCACGGTGGCTCGAGAGCTGCTGTAGTGCAGACTGCTGGAGGGCGGCCACGATGTGCTGCTGGAGCGGGTGGCAGAGCTCCTGGGCTTCGCCGCCTTGGGGGCTCACCCCTTCTCCACCCAGCTCCCATCTCAAGCCTAGGGCGACCCACGCGGGGGCCCCGCGCGCGCTCGCGGGCCCCAGGGCTACTCCGATGCCAGCGAGGCTGTCAGCGCCGGACCGGTGGCGGCGCTGCCCCCGCCCCCGGTCCGCGAAGAAGGACTCAATGCGACCCGTGGCCCCAGTGGGCGGCCGCGCTGCCACCCCGCGGTGGGCGCGTCGGGCAGGACCGCGTGGCATGCAGGGCATTACGGCGAGGCATTCGAGATGACAACGCCGGAGGAGTACGTGCCCCTCATGATGGACCAAGGACACCCTCACGAGAACGGACCAGGCTTGCTCCCCAGCCCAGGCTGGGGGGACAAGGCACTAGAAGCTGAGCCTTTCCAGGAGCCCCGGGACGGTCCCACTGGCCACGCTGGAGGCAGCGACTATCGGGTACCGATAATTCTTCAGGAGCAGGTATACGCTAACCATGGATCGCAGGAGGTGCAGGTCGCCGCAGCGAGCAGCTGCCCCGCTCCCACAGTCTCCTACCTCTCGGGAGGAGGGCGGAGGGGGCTGCAGGAGAGGGGCAGGGATCCGACATCGCCACCGCGGCGTTCAGAGCAAGGCGTTCTCAGGAGGTAGGCCCTCCGCTGGGGAGGTGCCCCAGGGCCTGCCCCCGGCGGAGGACCCGTGGTCGTCGGGGGAACCGCTGGCGACCGCTCTACCCCATCGGGTGGCGTCCTGGTTTCCGGTCGTTGCTGATGGCACTAGAGTGTGGCGCAAGGCGGGGCCCTCATCTGGCGATATGAAGCAAGGCCAGTACCTTTAAAGAAGGCCCAGTGCCTGTGAAGCTCGCCGCCCCGTGACACTCTCACGTAATAATGAGTGGGGCTGTACACACCCCGGAGTCTCAGGGTTGCCGGCCTTAGGCCCTGGGGCTCCCTCCCACGCCCAGTGGCAGCACTTAGCTCCGCGCTGGTGAGAAGACGTCCAAGACTAGACTAGGTGCCAGACGCGGCCTTTTGTTTGCTTTTGTTGCTCTTCCCTTTGGCTGCCGCTTTCCCCCGTTGGGTTCAAGTTGGATTCGAATTTGAGATTTGCGTGTGTTCGGGGAGGGGTGCTTAGTCTCGTTTGAGCAATTTCTTGCGTTTTGGTTAACGCTTCGCCTCAGCTGCCTCCCCTCGTGAGCCCCTCGTGAGCCGGGTCAGGCCTAGCTCGCGCGCAGCCCAGACTGCCGCCGCCGCGTCCTCTCAGAAGGGCGTCTTACTGCAGGTCCAACAGATTTAATCAGGAAACACTCCCGGCTCCGCAGCCTCTTGCGGGCTGCCCCAGGGCCAGCATGAGACAAAGGGTAAGCAGGAACAATGCGCAATCAGTCGGATGAATCTCCCAATGCATCCTCAGGAGCGCCATCGGGGTCGTTGCTGGCGTCGCTGAACTCGCCCCCGCTGTCCGCGTTGCCACCAGAGGCGTCAGGGCCGCCCGTCACGCCGCCCTCGTCGGCCGCCACGATCGCGTCGTCGTTGTCCGAGGCGAAGGCCCTGATAAGAGCCTTCACACGGTCTTCCACCCAATGCACCAGCTCACCTCGGACGGCCTAGGGGACTAGGGCGATGGCGGCGTCGAAATCGAAGTGGGGATCCATGCTCCGAAGATGGCTGAAGACACGAGAAAAGGCGTGCCTGAGCAGGGCGCGGCTCCTCTCCTCCACCAACCTGTCAGCCCTGATCGACCGCGCCTCCAGCTGCGTCACCACGTCAGTAAAGAATTGAAGGTTGCCCGCGTAGTTAACCGCGTGCGGCTCGCCAACGGTCTCCTCACAGATGTTGCCCAAGGCCGCATTGGCCCTCTCCCGGAGCATGGCCAGCATGGGGCCGTGCTCATGCTCCAGGAGCCGCCGCTGACGTATCTCGTCCGTGTTCTGGTGCGCGATGGCCTCAGCCTCCTCCACCCGCTGGCGAAGAAGGAGCACCTCAGCCTGGGAGGTGGTTAGCCCACCTTGCGCCACCTCAAGGGCGGCCCAGGAAGCATCGGCCCGCCGCGTCACCTCCTCCAGCTTGGCCCTCAGGGCAGCAGTCCTGCCTTCGGCTTCAGCCCGGATCAACCCCAGCTTCTCCTCGAACTCGTGCTCGAGGTTCAAACGCGCCATCGCCACCCGACGTCCGACCTCCTCCAGGACACGGGCTTCCTGTGCAGCGACATCATCCTCGGCCTGCGTCACCAAGCGCTCCCTCATCTCCAGACGCTCGTACTCGCGGGTACGTTCGGCGGCTTCCAGCGTCAGCGCCTCCTCACGCTTCTGGAGCTCCGCCGAGTCGCCGGAGGCCACCCTCATCGACGCGAGGGCTGCCTCGCGCAGCTCCACCTGCTCCTCCAGCGAGTGGCACTAGGCCAGGAGCTCCCGAGCCCGCTCCTCTGCAGCCGTTCACCGCCTGTCAGCCTCCCGAGCTTCCTCAGCAGCCCGAGATCGGGCCTCCCGAGAGGCCACCAACGACGCCTTGGCCTCTACTTCGTCAAGGTCGTGCTGACGGCGCGCAAGGGCGATGGCGCCCTCCAGCCCGCGCCTCTCTGCAGCCAGGTGCAGGCCCTCGGCCTCAAGGCGTGCGTCTTCATCAGCAAGCTCCTCACCAAGCAGGCTCACTGCGTCAGTCGCCCTTCGAAGGAATCCTTGGCGGAGAGCGCGACTCTCGCGAGCGCGCTCAAGCACGTCTTCCACACCATCATCTGCCCCAAGCAAGCGCCGGGGGCTGCAGGTCAGCGCTCCCCCTCCGGGCTGGGGGCTGGCGCCCTCGCGACGGCCGGGCACGTCGCGTCAGAAGCCTAGCCTGGGGCCAGCCCGACCTCAGGAGAAGAGCGCAGGAATTGCCTCAGCCAATCGCAGTCCACGACCAGGCGAGAAGCCCATGGCAGGATGGCTATGCCACAAGAATGCTCGCGAGGTGCGCGGGGCCACGATACGCCTCGGGATGGCCCGCCTCCTCGATCGCCCTCACCACAAGGGCTCCGCTACTCGGGGCGCTCGAGGACGGTGGAGGGGGAAAAGTCAAAGGGGACGGCCCCTTGGCCGTCTCAGCAAGCTCGGCTGGAAGGGGCCTGCGGGGCAAGCGTCAGTAAGAGCAACGGAAGGATCAGGAGCAGGGAAAGGAGAAGGCTTACTCATCAGTGGCGAAGTACTTTCTGCGCTTCAGCAAGCGACAAGGGTAACCGTCGCCCAGGGCCTCCCTTCTCTTCCTGAGAGCCCCAAAGTCCACGCGGAAGCGGCCTAAGAGTCGGGCGCAGGGACCGACCTGCGACGAGGATGGAGCGTCAAGACGATCAGCGTCAGGGGCGCCTGCCTGATGTGCACCGCCAATCGCCTCCCCGAGAGAAGCAGCTGGAGCCTCTGGGGCCCCATTCGCGGGCACAGAGGGCAGCTGTTTGTCACCCTCAGCCTCAGCGGTACGGGCCCCGATAACTGCTTCCTCGTGAGCCTCGCCTGGTGCCCTCACCACGCAGGGAGCCCCCTCGACCTCTGGCGCCTCGTACCTCCCTGCTACGCCACTCGAGGGCGGGACGCCTTGGCCGACTGGAAGGGCGGTCACCACCACCGGATTCTCACGAGACCCCTGAAGGCCGGCAGGGCACAGCCCCCACTCATCGAAGGCAGGCATCTGCCTCACAAAGTCGACCCTGCTCTGGCAGAGGTACAGCAAGGCCCCTCCCTACCGGACACTGCCGGGGTTGGGGTCCCCAGCTAGGGTCAAGAGCGCCGTCTTCAGCACCTCAGGAGCCAGGTCCTCTTCTTGGAGCCTCATACTATCCTCGCGCCCATGGAAGGCCCACATCCGGCGAGAGTGGCGTTGAAGAGGAGCAACGCGCCATAGCAGGAACACCTTCACCACCTTGGGCGCTGTCACGCCAAGCGACCTTAAGAGCGTGAAGCGGCGCCAGACGAAGACAAGTCGGGGGCTCTCAAGCGCCACCTGGCCCCAGCCCGAATTGGGGACAGCAGGCAAGGCCGGCTCCGTTAGCAGGGGGCTGGGCACCCCCGCGTCCACATACAGCCACCGCTCGCGGAACCCAAGCGTGGGCAAGGGGAGCTTGAAGTCAATCCCAGAGGCGACAGTCTCTGGCGCGGCAACGAAGCTTATACACGCCCAGCGTTGGGTAGGGTCGACAAGATGCAGCGAGAAGAAGTGACGCAGCAAGGCAACCAAAGGAGGGATGCCCACCATGGCTTCGCAGACGAAGGCAAAGACCGAAAGGAGGGTGATGGATTCAGGACTCAGATGCAGCATGTGGATCTGATAGTGGGAGAGCACGGCATTGAAAAAATCAGAAAAAGGGGGAACCAGACCTGCCCACAGGGCGTCGGCGAAATATGGGACCTCGGTAACTATCCTGCCGATGGAGAAGTGGGACGCGGGCCAGGCCGTTGTTCTCCCGCATTCATTGAAGATGGTGGCCAGAGCCAAGCTGACCTTACCCAAACCATCGGCGGGGGCCGCCAACGGCGGCGGCCATGGCGGAGACGCGGGATTCTTCCCTCTTCCCTTCTTTGTCGGGGCCATGGCGATAGCAAAGGGGGAGGGGGAATGATTCGAGACTGAATTGAAAACAGAAACCAGGGTTCGAGTGGCGATAGCAAAGGGGGGAGGGGGAATGATTCGAGACTGAATTGAAAACAGAAACCAGGGTTCGAGCGGAGGAAGGACAGGAGGCGCTCGGGTGATGAAAGGGGAACGGCTGTGTGCGACTACGGGTCCGCCTAGCAAGGCACAAGATAAGGAGGGCGTGGGGGAACAGTGCCGCCCACGTCCAATCAACCGCCACGCGGCGCCCAAGGCCGCATGCTGTTAGGGCCTGCGGCGCTTCGCTCTTGCCATTCCGCCTCCCTGCACGGCCAAGTCCGGGCGCGCCATGGGCCCAGGGGCTACTGTCGGTGTTCTGGGAACGGGGGTCCCTAGACTTGCCTGCCTGCGGCCTGCGGCATGGCTCAAAAGGGGACCAACACAACCCGTCTTCATCAGCACAAACCCAAGGCCCTCGCGAGGGGACAAGCCTCACGGTGCGGACGACACAGAGCTTCCTCAGGCACGACCTCGTCAGGCTGGCTCACGAGGAGGCGGAGAGATCAAGGCGGGGTACCTCGCGAGGTGCCCGTGACGCAAGCCATGACGACTCAGGGCGCCAGGCGGGTGCCAGCCCGCGCAGCGTCCTCCTTTCCTCTTTGGTGCAAAGGGGGCAAGTGCAGCCGCAGAGTACCGAGGCATCAGGCAAAGGTTGTCGTTTCGGTGCAACGAGACCAAGACCAGGAGGACTACGAGATGGAGGTCACCGTGGAGCCCAAGACGGCGTCATCACCAGAGCTTTGCGCAGGCGAAGACTACTTTTGTCAGGATAGTTGATACTTGCTGTCCCCCTTCAAATTAGCCCGCCATTGTTGGCTCCCTTCCCGCTCAATATTTGGGGAGAGGACCAGGGCCACTATAAATAGGACCAGCCACCCGCGTAACAAGGGGTTCGGCTCAGTCTCCTCCAAGGGCTCGACAAGTAGAGAGGTGGTAGAGAGAGAGAGAGAAAGGTGGCTGAACTTCTCCCAGCAGTTCATCGCCCCAGCCAAGAACAGACCCTCGCGAGGCTGTTCTTCCTTGTACTGTCCACTATCATCAGCCCAAGAGGCAATCCACCACACCACACACTGGAGTAGGGTATTACACCACAACGGTGGCCCGAACTAGTATAAACCCTGTGTCCCTCGTGTTGTTCTTTTCGTAGCTTTGATCCTAGCATGGCGGAGGGGTACACGGAGGTAGGAGGCGAAATCTCCGGGCGCACCCCAGTGTTCGAACCTCAAGGGTCTGCCGGAACCCGAAATCCGACAATGGCTTATCTGCTTCCCTGGTCCTTGCATCGTTTGTGCGGCAATTGAACTGTCGAACAGGCCTTCCGAAGAGTAGAGTCCTATAAGTACCAGAAAAGTAAAAAATCGGCAGCCCTTGGTGTGGTTTAAGCCGTGTTTTGGGCGTGCCGTGATGGTGCCCCTCCCCCTATGCCCATGGTATTTCCAGAGCATAGTTATGGACGCGAAGTACTGGCGTCGCCTTTTGCGAGGGTTGGGGTTGGGGCCGCATTGCTACGCCTGCTCGGAACGTGCCAGGCGGTCTTGTTGTAGGTTACTCGGGGCGCGCTTGACGGTGTCCGGACGTTTAATGGCCGGACTGGAGAACTGCCTGAATAGGCTGCTTTGTACTTCCGCTGCAAGGGCCGCCGTGTGCTGCTCCGTTCGGAGGGAGTGTTTGGTGTTTCCATTGACCATAATTACTCCACGAGGGCCTGGCATCTTGAGCTTAAGGTATGCGTAGTGCGGTACCACATTGAATTTGGCGAATGCGGTTCGTCCGAGCAGTGCATGATAGCCACTGCGGAATGGGACTATGTCGAAGATCAATTCCTCGCTTGGGAAATTATCCGGGGATCTGAAGACCACTTCAAGTGTGACTGAGCCTATACAGTTGGCCTCTACACCTGGTATTATGCCTTTAAAGGTCGTTTTGGTGGGCTTAATCCTCGAGGGATCGATGCCCATTTTTCGCACTGTATCCTGGTAAAGCAGGTTCAGGCTGTTGCCGCCGTCCATGAGGACTCTAGTGAGATGAAATCCGTCAATAATTGGGTCTAGAACCAATGCGGCAAATCCGCCACGACGGATGCTAGTGGGATGGTCTCTTCGATCAAAGGTGATCGGGCAGGAGGACCATGGGTTGAACTTTGGGGTGACTGGCTCTACCGCGTATACGTCCCTTCACGCACGCTTCTGCTCCCTTTTGGGGACGTGGGTGGCGTATATCATGTTCACCGTCCGCACTTGCGGGGGAAAACCTTTCTGTCCATTCTTGTTCGGCAGCCGGGGCTCCTCGTCGTCATTGCTATGCAGCCCCTTGTCTTCATTGTCGGCGCTTAACTTGCCTGCCTGCTTGAACACCCAACAATCCCTGTTGGTGTGATTGGCCGGCTTTTCGGGGGTGCCATGTATTTGGCACAAGCGGTCGAGTATTTGGTCCAAGCTGGACGGGCCCCTAGGATTCCTTTTGAATGGCTTGTTCCGCTGACCGGATTTAGAGCCTCTGAATCCGGCATTAACTGTCGTATCCTCAGCATTGTCGCCGTTAATGCGGTGCTTCTGCTTGTTGCGACGCGACCTGCCACTAATGTCTCTCGTGTCCGAACTACCAGGGTTCTTGGTTATATTGTTGCTACGAGCGAGCCAGCTATCTTCTCCCACGCAAAAGCGGGTCATGAGTGTCGTGAGTGCTGCCATAGATTTCGGCTTTTCCTGTCCGAGGTGCCGGGCCAGCCACTCGTCACGGATATTGTGCTTGAAGGCTGCTAGGGCCTCAGCGTCCGGACAGTCGACTATTTGATTTTTCTTTGTTAGGAACTGTGTCCGGAATTGTCTGGCCGATTCCTCTGGCTGCTGGATTACGTGACTTAGCTCATCGGCGTCTGGGGGTCGCACATAAGTGCCCTGGAAATTGTCGAGGAATGCGGCTTCCAGGTCCTCCCAACAACTGATTGACTCTGTTGGCAAGCTGTTGAGGCAATGCCGAGCTGGTCCTTTAAGCTTGAGTGGGAGGTATTTGATGGCGTGAAAATTGTCGCCGCGGGCCATGTGGATATGAAGGAGATAATCCTCGATCCATACTGCAGGGTCTGTTGTACCATCATATGATTTGATGTTTACGGGTTTGAAACCCTCGGGGATTTGATGATCCATTATTTCGTCTGTAAAGCACAGTGGGTGTGCGGCGCCTCTGTACTGGGCGATATCATGACGTAGCTCCAATGAGCTTTGTCTACTGTGTTCGGCCCTGCCGAATTTGGCGCCGGCGTGACGGTTACCGTCTCGAGCCATGGGGTGCCCACGCGATCCGTAGATCGATCGTGTTTGCCTTCCCTTGTCCTCCAACATGTCTCGTAAGTCTGGCGCATATTCCCGTGCCTTGGTACGGGGTGTGGCTTGAGTGGAGGGCCGGGAGGCCTCTCTGTCGCGGCCACGAGGTGGCCGTTCGGCCGCATCAAGTGCTTCCTCCTCTAATCGGGGTAGCAACTTGCGCTTTGGGTGACTACTTGAGGGGCGTTTGAGTTTATGCTCTTCGGCCGCAAGGACTTCAGTCCATCTGTCAACCAGCAAATCTTGATTAGCTCTGAGCTGTTGCTGTTTTTTCTTGAGGCTTCTTGCCGTGGCCATAAGCCTGCGTTGGAAACGCTCTTGCTCAACGGGATCCTCTGGCATGACGAATTCATCGTCGTCGAGGCTTGCCTCGTCTTCTGAGGGAGGCATATAATTATCGTCCTCGACCTCTCTATCTGCTGCTCTCTCATGAGGGCTGGTTTCTCCATCCTCCTGTGCTAAACCTTGCTGGAGGGGGTTTTCTTCGGCACTCTCTGGAGTATTATTATCTCCCGTGCTGGAATTGCCGTATTTGTTTTGGCGGGATTTTGAGCGGCGCCGCTAACGCTGGCGCTTAGGCTGTTTCTTGGAGGGGTCATCCTCCGTTGTTCCATCGCCCTCTCCCTCTTTTGGGGTGTCCACCATGTATATGTCATATGAAAAGGTGGCTTTCCAGGGCCTAGTAGGCGCTGGTTCTTCATCATCTCCTTCATCGGCGTCCATACCGTCGATGTCTTCGGAGTCGAAGTTGAGCATGTTGGTTAAGTCGTCGACAGTGGCTACAAAGTGGGTGGTGGGTGGGTTTTGAATTTCTTCATCGTCCTTACCCCAACCTTGCTGACCGTAGTCCGGCCAGGGCTCTCCTGATAAAGAGAGAGACTTTGGTGACTTCAGGATATCGCCGAAAGGTGAGTGCTGAAAGATGTCTTCGGCAGTGAACTCCATGATCGGCGCCCAATCGGATTCGACTGGCAGGGGCGTGGAGGGTTCGGAGTCCGGAGAGGAGTCCGGCTCCTTGGAGTCACGAGCCTCACAGAGTACGGGGCTAGTGTTCGGCTCAATCGCCGTTTGGATCGCAGCCCCCGAGGTGGCATCCAACCGCCCATCCTCGATCAGCGCAGTTGACTCCGAACTAAGGGTCGGAGCCGGTGTGGGTGCGGCCTCCAGGGCACCGTTCGGCGGCAGAGTTAGATCATGCTCATCATGACAGTGCGGCGTGCTCGGCAGTGGTTCGAATCCGTCGAAGATCAAGTCCCCGCGGATGTCAGCCATGTAGTTTAAACTTCCGAATCTGACCTGACGGCCAGGGGCTTAGCTTTCAATCTGCTCTAGATGGCCAAGTGAATTGGCCTGCAGTGCGAAGCCGCCAAAGACGAAGATCTGTCCGGGGAGGAAGGTCTCACCCTGGACTGCATCGCCATTGATGATCGTAGGAGCCATCGGGCCTGACGGCGACGGCACAGAGGAACTCTCAATGAAAGCACCAATGTCGGTGTCAAAACCGGCGGATCTCGGGTAGGGGATCCTGAACTGTGCGTCTAGGCCGGATGGTAACAGGAGGCAAGGGACACGAAGTTTTACCCAGGTTCGGTCCCTCTTGATGGAGGTAAAACCCTACGTCCTGCTTGATTAATATTGATGGTATGGGTAGTACAAGAGTAGATCTAGCACGAGATCAGAGAGGCTAAACCCTAGAAGCTAGCCTATGGTATGATTGTTGATGTGTATGTTGTCCTACGGACTAAAACCCTCCGGCTTATATAGACACCAGAGAGGGTTAGGGTTACATAGAGTCGGTTACAATGGTAGGAGATCTGAACATCCGTATCGCCAAGCTTGCCTTCCACGCCAAGGAAAGTCCCTTTCGGACACGGGACGGAGTCTTCAATCTTGTATCTTCATAGTCTAGGAGTCCGGCTGAAGGTATAGTCCGGCTATCCGAACACCCCCTAATCCAGGACTCCCTCAATCGCCTTCATCAGCGAAGAAAAATGGAAATTTGAGAAGGCCAAGAAGGTGAAGAAAGCTCAGTACAAGAAGGAGCGTTTTCTGAAGAAGAATGTTGTCAACATGACAACTGATGAACTTGTTGCTATATAGTCAGAGATCAAATGTCTCAATGATGAATTCAACGTCTACCATATGGATTGGCTTGGAGCCAAAGTCAGATTTGTGAAACTGAATGAAGGATTCACCTCAAATGTTGCTGCTCCAACGCAACATGAATCTCCTCAGGATAAAGCATCTGCTCAGCCAACTGAAGGTCATGCCAGCACTACTGATGAAAATCAGGCTGCTGAAGAAACTGAAAGTACTAGGGCTGATGAAGCTATTCTAGCCACTGATGAAATTGCCAGGGCAACCACTAGTGTTGCGCCTGAAGAACAAGCCAGGCCAGCTGAAGAATCAAACATTGTGCCTGAAGAAACTGAACCAATCAGGGTAACTGCATCAGTTGTGCCTGAAGAAAATGAACCAATTTCTTCTGCTCCTCCTGCACCAATGCCAAGTCCCACTCTTCCTTCTGTATCAGAAGTGAGGAAAACCAAAGCTGCGGAGAGAGCAGTTCTGAAGAAGAGGAAAGCATCCGCCACCTCAGAGTCTTTAGCACCAAAGAAGACCAAGACTCTGACAAGTTCTTTTGACAACCCCATTGATGCTATTCCTATTTCAAGCATGCCATCAAAGGAACTCGTTCCCTTTGGTGAGGATTATGAGATCCCAAGCGGATCTGATGAAGATGTTCCTTCTGCTGCTTCATCAGAGCAGTTGGACGAAGAAATTGATGTGGACAACCTTATGTCCACTCCAGTGATATCATCGCCCATGCCTCAGTTCACAGCTGAAGAGGCAGGCGTTGAGGAAATGGATGGAGAAGAAGACGTGGATATTGGGGGCACCATCCAGTTCTGAACGATGAATTTTGGGAAAGTCAACACCCTAATTCACCACTATTCACCCCACTACAACAGATTCCTCAGTCCCCTATCCAGACTGAAGAAATTCATATGGGCTCTGAAGAACCTCAAGCTTCTCTTCTTACCATACCCGAAGAAATTCCAGCCACTAGTGCTGATGCTCATACTGCTGAAGAAATGGAGACTCAGGCTGCCACTAAAGATGTTGGCACTGAAATTCCTCAGCCTGCTGCTCCTGAGACTATGATTCCTGACGCTGTGAAGGCATGGACTGATACTCCTCAGCCCAAGCCGAAGAATCCCTTCTCCAAAAGGAAAAAATTCAAGGCTGATGACTTCTTTCACGAGCACGTGTTCTTCACTAATTACACTCCATATGACTCTGCTCATCTTTGAAGGAAGCGTTTCTGGACAGCCAGCCAAGCCAACTTCTACTCCTCATTGCTTTTTGATAAGTACAAGATCTTTACCATGAGCATATTCCTCATGTGGACATGGAATCACTGCCTTGCTTCACACCAGTTCTCAATGTTCTTCATGACTCTAGGCTGCTAAGCTTCTGCACCAACATAGTAGACTGGAATGAAGAACTAGTTCTTCAGTTCTACGCCACACTGCACATCACCGGTAATGCTGAAGATGTGAATTAATGGGTGCTGGATTGGATGACAGAAAACACTCACTTCAAAGCATCGGCCTCGGAATTGCTTCATGACCTGCCTGTCAGTCCTCCTCTTGAAGGTGCACAGCTCATCTACCATGAACCTGAGCTATCGGATCACTATATGCAAGTATTGATGAAGCCGCTGAAGCCTGATCAAGCCCCCAGAACCAAATTCCTCGTGAAGGAATTGTTGTATGTGCCGAGGACTATCTATCGCATTCTGACCAAGACCCCGAGTCCTATCAAATGCCACGATTCTAGTGAAGAAGAAGTCATTGGCATCATGAAGAATTTTCTATTCAACATCATTCACGGTGTTCCAATCAACTACCATGATTTCTTCATGAGGACTCTGGCAAATGTTGTACTGTCACCTTTTGAGTTGAAGCCTTATGCTCCTTGGATTATGAGATTCCTCAGATCAAGGTCTTCAATCAATTACAAGGCTGACTTTCAGAATCCTTGGTTCAATTCTTCAGAACATGACCATCACTCAGAATTCCGTGAAGAACCATTACTACCTCCATGAAGTATTTGATCGCACCTGGGCTGTTCTGTCTCATCTCTAGGGTGAAGAAGATCTAAAATAGATGGGCTTAAGCAGGACTTTGACTAGTCTCAGCCACCTTCGAAGAAATTCAAGAAAGTCAAAGTTCCTCACTTGGTGGCCAGCTCTTATTCTTCATCGCGCGAGACTGATGAACATGAAGACTTGGACGACACTGCGGCAGGCCCTACTTCAACAACCGACCCCAACAATGTTGTCGATCCTCCATCAACTTCGTGATATTCTTCAGGGGCGTTAGTCCTCATTTTTCGTCCCTTTTGGTCATTCGATGACAAAGGGGGAGAAATTTGAGTTAGTCTTCAAGCGGGTCTATATATGGGCATTTTTTTTGCTAAGTTACAACTCTCGTTCTTCGGAAGATTTGTCGGATCGAGTTGTAAATTTAAGTCCGATGGTGGTCTGATACTTTTTGCTATGTTCTTCTGCATGCTATTTGCTCATGTATGATAATCCATACATGCTGAATTACATCAGTCACCATATTTCATCACGCATTGCAAATTCTTCATATCATATGTTAAATGCGTGTATGAGTTACAAGATATAGGGGGAGATCTCCATGATTCTACTCTTCAAATGTGCATTGCTTCAAAAGCAAATTCCACACTATGCACATCTTCAGGGGGAGTTTCTTCTATATCTTGCAATCAAATTCCTCAATATCAGTATTTACACTTCATATGTTTATCCCCGTTGAAAACTTAACCTATATTGTCATCAATCACCAAAAAGGGGGAGATTGTAAGTGCATCTAGTGCCCCTTAGTGATTTTGGTGTATTGAAGACTTATAGGTTAAGGGACTAATGTGTTTGTGAGTGTACACAGGTCTATAAGTCTATGAGGAGTTTGATATTTACAGAGAAAGTCGACCCCTAAAAATGAATGTCTCAAACTGAAGACTTTGGATTTCTGAAGACTTTTCTGAAGACTTTGAAAGTGAAGAAATTGGTGTGACCGTGAAGACTTGATATTCACGCGAGGAATATGAAGCGTGAAGACTTTTGTTTTCGTAGTTTCATTTTTCTCTTGAGTCATAGGAAACATCGTACTGTTAAAGGGGGTCAAGGTAAAACTAAGGAAAAGTTTCCAGGTGATTCTCAACTCAATATCCTACACCTACCAATCCCTTCGAGTGAAGCCATTGGAAATCTCATACAGTTCAGTCAATTTCTTCAGTGACAGATAACAAGTTCTTCTGGTCTCTGAGGAATTTTTTCTAACTGAGGAGTTAGGAATTCGCCAGTGCGGATTGCCTACAAGTGAGGAACATGATAGCCCTGAGGAATTTGAACCTTGAATTGCTGACCATTGTTGTGCTATGCGCCAGCTGTCCCAAAATATCTTATCCACCTAACGGTCATATCATTGAAGGGCATTTATGTCTTATCATGTTGGGCTGCTCCTTAGGCTATAAATAGCCGCCCCTACAACCACTAACTGGTTGGCTGCTCCGTGAGAAACTGACACTTGTCATTGAGAGCATCCCATCCTCCGAGGACTTTGAGCGAAAATCATCAAGTGAGGAAAAACACAAAACCCCAATCCAAACACCTACAAACCCAAAGTGATTGAGCATCACTGAAGAGATTGTTCCTGTTTGGAACCGACGCTTGTTACCTTTGAGGACTGTTCATCCTACAGACGGTTAGGCGTCATGGTCTAGAGCATCCAAGAGGAAATTGTGGATCGCCGAGTGACCGAGACTGTGAAGGTTTGGAAGTCACCTAAAGACTTACCATGAGTGATTGGACGAGGTCTGTGTGACCTTAGTTCAAGGAGAATACATTGAGGACTATGTGTCCGGGACTATGTATCCTCAGGTTTAAATACGTAGCCACTCCAACCAGACATACAACTGTCACAACAGTTGGAACTGGTCTACCAAATCATTGTCTTCACCGAGCTAACTGGTTCTATTTCCTCAACTCTTTCATTTCCTCATTACTGTGTTGTGTACTTGATCGCTATTGTTTGAAGACTTTGACTTAAGACTTTCTCAATTTCCTGTGTTTACGCTTTCTGTACTCTGTGCTTGTTTTCATTTCATCATGATGACTGTGCTACTACTCTGTTATGTTTGCACCTGAGTACTTATTTCGCTGCAAGTAGTTCTTCGCTAAGGAATTTCCTCACCCTGAATTTCCTCAGTGAAGAATTCATAAATATCTCCTATTCACCCCCCTCTAGTCGACTTAACGCACCTTCATTAGGTAACGAGGAGGAGCTTCCTATGCAATCAATCTCTTCAACAAGAAGCTTAAAAAATTAATTAAACCCACACATGGTGTGGTGAAGAAGAACAAAAGAATAAAGAATAGAGGTAAAAAGGTATCTCTCCCAAATAATGTTGCTCAATCACCATTGTGCCTCATGAAAGTGAATCAAATATGTTGATGGAGGATGATGATATTGAATATGATTTTGTGATACCTACTACTTGTTGTAATGATTATGATTGGGAAGACAACAATATCCCTTATGATCTTAAAAATCTTTTTTATCACTTGCTTGGAAGAATATGATAATAATGTTTGCTATATTATTGGTGCCATTCATGCTATTGATAAGAATGATTGTGATGATATGCAAAACCACAAGCTTGGGGATGCTATTTTTGATGAGTATGATATGTTTGAAGATTTATTTGCTGGAAATAATGCTTGTCCTAAACTTGGGGCTGTACACAAACCATACTTATGCTATTCCAAAAATTCTGAAAAATTAGGACCAGTAGGCAGTGTTTGACATATTCTGTTCTGTTTTGTTTTTGTCATATTCTGTTTTCAATCGTTAAGTTTGAATATTCTGTTTTCAATGCATAGTTTCTATGGCTTATACTATGCATTGAAAATGTCAAACACTGCCTAATATAAATTGTAGAAATATCGTTAAGTTTGAATATTCTGTTTTCAATGCATAGTATAAATTGTAGAAATATCGTTAAGTTTGAATAATGCTAGTTTCTATGGCTTATATTGCTTAATATAAATTGTAGAAATGATATGATACAGTAGGCAGTGTGTGAGAACAATTATGAATCTTGTCTTTGACAGTAACAAAAGTGGAATGGCTTGCTCTTTATCACACTAACCTGTCTCACATAGTTTCATGAAGTTTTGTGTGATTGAAGTTTTCATGTTTTGGGTGAGATATCGATATGAGGAGAATAAGGAGTGACAAGCACCTAAGCTTGGGGATGCCCAAGGCACCCCAAGGAAATATTTAAGGAAGATCCAAGCAACTAAGCTTGGGGATGCCCCGGAAGGCATCCCCTCTTTCGTCTCCAACATTACCGGTAACCTCAGTTGGAGCTATGTTTTCATTCGTCACATGATATAAGTTTTGCTTGTTGCATCATTTTATTTTACTAGGACTTGCTTTCTGTTATTTAGAATAATGTTTTGCATATTTTATTTCAATAAAAGTGGCAATGATAGCCTTTGCCATGCTTATTTTGCAAGTATACATGTTGCTGTTTGAAAACATAAAGTTTACCGCTGTTGTTAAAATTCCCTAGAAAATTCAGAATGTGATGAAATTTTGAAACATTTTGCATAGTAAGATCTGATAAAAATTTTACAGTGTGGCAAATTTTCATAACTTTTGGAGTTAGGGAAGTATTGATACTCTTGCATTCTTTACAAACTATACTGTTTTAGCAGATTGCCATTATGTTTGCATTGTTTGCATATGTTTGCTTGTTTAATGATTCTATTTGAGGATAGGAGTATTAAATATGCAGAGGCATTTAGTGTGCATGTTGAATAATAATTTTAGTGGTTTTCTACAGTAGAGAACGATAAGGTTTTTGCATTGGTTTATACTGACTTATCTCACGAGTTCTTGCTGAGTTTTGTGTGGATCAAGTTTTTAATATTCAGGGAAACCATGATATAAAAGGAATTAAGGAGACACAAGAGCTCAAGCTTGGGGATTCCCAAGGCATCCCAAGTTAATATTTCAATTCTTCAACAATTATCTGTTAGTATTGGTTGATCCTAAGTTTTTGCTTATTCACATGATGTGTGCTATTGTAGAAATGTCATTTTTGTTTTGTTTTGCCTATTTTTAATAAAATGCTTAGATATGAAAGTTGTTAAATAAAATAGAGTTCTCAAATAGTTGCCAGGGGGGCTAAGTAAGCGGAATTCACATCTCGTCAATGAAGCTCTTTTCTATGTCATTTACTCTTGCGCTTCACTTATATCCTTTGAGTAAATTGTTGAATAAATTGAATGTCATAAAGTTGAAATCATATCATGCCTAGTGGTAGCTTCACATTGGGTTTAGAAAGTGAAATCTTTTGAGGCTTGACAATCAAAATATTGGTCATACAAGCAATTCACGAATAATTAGTATAAGGAAGAGAACTTTCACATGCAAATACACTATCATGGAAATATTTTGTGATTGTGAGACCTCATCAAAATATTATATGCCAAAATTGTTGACGTTGGACAAGGAAGACAACGTAATGATTTATGTTTGTTCATATTCGCATAGAAGTTATATTGTCATAGATCCTTCAACCTGTGGTGCTTGCCCCCCATCTTTGCTAGACAAAAATTCCGCACCAAGTAGAGATACTACTTATGCGTCCAAAAACCCTTAAACCCAAATCTTATTTTCAAGAGTCCACCATACCTACCTAAGGATTGAGCAAGATCTTTCAAGTAAGTTGTGATCGGTGCAATAAGGCAATAAAAATTGCCTCTAAAAGTGTAAGATCATTTAGTGTAAGAGAAAATTGAGCGTTGTACGAACTTGTGATGGTAAAGCAATAAAAGCGACATACTGCATAATAAAGGTTGATATCACAAGGGGCAATATAACGTGACGTTCTTTTGCACTAAGGGATTGAGCATACAAACAAATAAGCGCACCACAACCTTTGCTTCCCTCTGCGAAGGGCCTATCTTTTACTTTTATGTATTTACTTTTATGCCCGAGGGGGGCACAACCCACCAGGGCGCTCCAGGGCCGCCTGGCTCGCCCAGGTGGGTTGTGCCCACCTCGGTGGCCTCCCGCACCCCCTCTTTGCACTATAAATACCCAAATATTCCAAAACCCTTCGGAGTTAACCTAGATCAGAAGTTCCACCACCGCAGGGCTCCGTAGCCACCGAAAACCAATCTAGACCCGTTTTGGCACCCTGCCAGAGGGGAGAATCATCTCCAGTGGCCATCTTCATCATCCCGACGGCCACCACGATGAGGAGGGAGTAGTCCACCCTTGGGGCTGAGGGTTTGTACCAGTAGCTAAGTGTTTAAGCTATCTCTCTCTCTCGTGTTCTTGAGATGCCACGATCTTGATGCATCACGGGCTTTGTTAATATAGTCGGATCATATGGTGTTTTCCCCTCTCTATCTTATTGTGATGAATTGAGTTTCCCTTTGAGATTTTGTTGTTATCGGATTGAATACTTTTATGGATTTTAGAACACTTGATATATGTCTTGCAATTGAATACTCGTGGTGACAATGGGGTATCATATTGATTCACTTGATATATGTTTTGGCACTCAACTTGCGGACTCCCGAGATGACATTGGGGTAATCTATGCATAGGGGTTGATGCATGTTCTTGTCTTTGTTTCCCCGATAGAAATCTTGGGGCACTCTTTGAAGTTCTTTGTGTTGGATTGAGTATTATGAATATGAATTTGCTTTGGTGTTATTTTAGTATGAACTCTGGGATAGACCGAATGAAAAGAATAGCTTTGTGTTATTTTAGTACGAACTCTTGAATAGATCGAACAGAAAGAATAGATTTGAGGTGGTTTCGCACCCTACAAACAATTTATTCTTATGTTCTCCACTAGATAGGAACTTTGGACTAACTCTTAATGGCACTTTGAGGGGTGGTTATGTGATCCAATTATATTAGCATTGTTGAGCGATTGCACTAGCGAAAGTACGAACCCTAGGCCTCATTTTCAAGAATTGCAATACTATTTTTGTGCTCGTTTACTATTTGCTACCTTGCTGTTTTTATTTATTCAGATTATAAAAATATATTTCTACCATCCATATTTCACTCTTATCACCATCTCTTCGCCGAACTAGTGCACCTATGCAATTTGCCATTGTATTGGGTGTGTTGGGGACACAAGAGATTTATTGTATTTGGTTGCAGGGTTGTTTGAGAGAGACCATCTACATCCTACACCTCCCACGGATTGATAAACCTTAGGTCATCCACTTGAGGGAAAATTGCTACTATCCTACAAAACTCTGCGCTTCGAGGCCCAACACGAGTCTACAAGAATAAAGTTGCATAGTAGACATCAAAGAACTCTGTCAATGACACTATCATCTGGAAGAATAACTACCAGTTGAGTCAAGTGGTTGTGGTACCCAAACATTCTGAGTATATGTTCACTGACAGAACTATTCTCCTCCATTTTGCAGCTATAGAACTTACTGAGACTTCATTTCTCTCAATTCGGGCATTTGCTTGAAATATTAACTTCAACTCCTGGAACATCTCATATGCTCCATGACGTTCAAAATGTCTTTGAAGTCTCGATTCTAAGCCGTAAAGCATGGCACACTGAACTATCGAGTAGTCATCAGCTTTGCTCCGCCAGACATTGACAACGTCCAGAGTTGCTCCTGCAGCGGGTCTTGCACCTAGCGGTGCTTCCAGGATGTAATTCTTCTGTGCAGCAATGAGGATAATCCTCAAGTTATGGACCCAGTCCGTGTAGTCGTTACCATTATCTTTCAACTTAGCTTTCTCTAGGAACGCATCAAAATTCAAGGGAACGGTAACACGGGCCATTGATTTACAACAAAATAGACACACAAATACTATCAGGTACTAAGTTCATGATAAATTGAAGTTCAATTAATCATATTACTTAAGAACTCCCACTTATATAGACATCCCTCTAGTCATCTAAATGATCACGTGATCCATATCAACTAAACCATGTCTGATCATCACGTGAGATGGAGTAGTTTTCAATGGTGAACATCAGTACGTTGATCATATCTACTATATGATTCACGGTCGACCTTTCGATCGCAGTGTTCCGAGGCCATATCTGCATATCCTAGGCTCGTCAAGTTTAACCCGAGTATTATGCACGTACAAAACTAGCTTGCACCCGTTGTATGTGAACATAGAGCTTATCACACCCGATCATCACGTGGTGTCTCGGCACGATGAACTATAGCAATGGTGCATACTTAGGGAGAACACTTATACCTTGAAATTTAGTGAGGGGTCATCATATAATGCTACCACCGTACTAAGCAAAATAAGATTCATAAAGGATAAACATCACATGCAATCAAAATATGTGTCATGATATGGTCATCATCATCTTCTGCCTTTGAACACCATCTCCAAAGCACCATCATGATCTCCATCATCACAGGCTTGACACCTTGATCTCCATCGTAGCATCGTTGTGGTCTCGCCAACTATTGCTTCCATGACGATCGCTACCTCTTATTGATAAAGTAAAGCAATTACATGGCGATTGCATTTCGTACAATAAAGAGACAACCATAAGGCTCCTGCCAGTTGCGGATAACATCTACAAAACATGATCATCTCATACAACAATTTATATCTTATCACGTCTTGACCATATCACATCACAACATGCCCTGCAAAAACAAGTTAGACGTCCTCTACTTTGTTGTTGCAAGTTTTATGTGGCTGCTACGGGCTTCTAGCAAGAACCGTTCTTACCCACGCATCAAAACCACAACAATTTTTCGTCAAGTGTGCTATTTTAACCTTCAACTAGGATCGGCTTTAGTCAAACTCGATTCAACTAAAGTTGGCGAAATAGACACCCGCCAGCCACATGTGTGCGAAGCACGTCGGTAGAACCAGTCTCATGAACGCGTTCATTTAATGTCGGTTCGGGCCACATCATCCAACAATACCACCGAATCAAAGTAAGACAATGGTGGTAAGCAATATGACTATTATCGCCCACAACTCTCTGTGTTCTACTCGTGCATATAACATCTATGCATAGACCTGGCTCGGATGCCACTATTAGGGAACCCAGTATTTCAAAAAAATCCTACGATCATGCAAGATCTATCTAGGAGATGCATAGCAACGAGAGGGGAGAGTGTGTCCACGTACCCTCGTAGACCGAAAGCGGAAGCGTTTAGTAACGTGGTTGATGTAGTCGAACGTCTTCATGATCCAACCGATCCAAGTACCAAACGTACGGCACCTCCGTGTTCTACACATGTTCAAGATGATGATGTCCCTCGAGCTCTTGATCCAGTTGAGGAGGAGGGAGACTTCCGTCAGCACGATGGCCTGGCGACGGTGATGATGAAGTTACCGGCGTAGGGCTTCGCCTAAGCACTACGACAATATGACTGAGGTGGTAAACTGGGGAGGAGGGCACCGCACACGGCTAAGAGATGTCTGTTGTGCCTTTGGGGTGCCCCCCGCCTCCGTATATAAAGGGGGAGAAGGAGTTGGCCGGCCTAGGGGGCGCACCATACGGGGGGAGTCCTACTTGGACTCCTAGTCCAAGTAGGATTCGACCCCCTCCTTCCTTCCACCGGAGAGGGAAAAGGGGAAGGGAGAGAGAGGGAGAAGGAAAGATGGGGGCCGGCCCCTTCCCCTCGTTCATTTTGGTTTGGGCAAGGGGGGCTTCACACATGGCCTTTCTCCTCTCCTCCAATAAGGCCCAATAGGCCCAATACTTCTCCCGAGGGG
Source organism: Triticum urartu (assembly GCF_056163025.1). Lineage (NCBI taxonomy): Eukaryota > Viridiplantae > Streptophyta > Magnoliopsida > Poales > Poaceae > Triticum > Triticum urartu. The sequence goes on from NC_141877.1 coordinate 229,920,227, forward strand.
TTCCGGTAACCTCCCGGTACTCCGGAAAAATGCCCGAACCACTCGGAACCATTCCGATGTCCAAATGCAACCTTCCAATATATGAGTATTTACCTGTCGACCATTTCGAGACTCCTTGTCATGTCCGTGATATCATCCGCACTCCGAACAAACTTCGGTCATCAAATCACATAACTCATAATTCAAATCGTCATCGAGTGTTAAGCGTGCGGACCCCACGGGTTCGAGAACTATGTTGACATGACCGAGACACATCTCCGGTCAATAACCAATAGCGGAACGTGGATGCTCATATTGGCTCCTACATATTCTACGAAGATCTTTATCGGTCAAACCGCATAACAACATACGTCATTCCCTTTGCCATCGGTATGTTACTTGCCCGAGATTCGATCGTCGGTATCATCATACCTAGTTCAACCTCATTACCGGCAAGTCTCTTTACTCGTTCCGTAATGCATCTTATCATAGCTAACTCATTAGTCACATTGCGTGCAAGGCTTATAGTGATGTGCATTACCGAGAGGGCCCAGAGATACCTCTTCGATACTCGTAGTGAAAAATCCTAATCTTGATCTATGCCAACTCAACAAACACCATCAGAGACACTTGTAGACCATCTTTATAATCACCTAGTTACGTTGTGACATTTGATAGCACACAAAGTGTTCCACTGGTATTCGGGAGTTGCATAATCTCATAGTCAGTGGAATATGTATAAGTTATGAAGAAAGCAATTGCAATAAAACTAAACGTTCATTTATGCTAAGCTAAAAGATGGGCCTTATCCATCACATCATTCTCTAATGATGTGATCCCATTCATCAAATGACAAAAAGGTCTATGGTCAGGACACTTAACCATCTTTGATTAACGTGCTAGTCAAGTAGAGGCATACTAGGGACACTCTGTTTGTCTATGTATTCATACATGTACTAAGTTTCCGGTTAATACAATTCTAGCATGAATAATAAACATTTATCATGATATAAGGAATATTACTAACAACTTTATTATTGCCTCTAGGGCATATTTCTTTCAGTCTCCCACTTGCACTAGAGTCAATAATCTAGATTACATAGTATGATTCTAACACCCATGGAGTCTTGGTGCTGATCATGTTTTGCTCGTGAGAGAGGCTTAGTCAACGGGTCTACAACATTCAGATCCGAGTGTATCTTGCAAATCTCTATGTCTCCCTCCTTGACTTGATCGCGGATGGAATTGAAGCATCTCTTGATGTGTTTGGTTCTCTTGTGAAATCTAGATTCCTTTGCCAAGGCAATTTCTCTAGTATTGTCACAAAAGATTTTCACTGGACCCAATGCACAAGGTATTACAACTAGATCGGATATGAACTCCTTCATCCATACTCCTTCATTTGCTGCTTCTGAAGCAGCTATGTACTTAGCTTCACACGTAGATCCCGCCACGACACTCTGCTTGGAACTGCACCAACTGATAGCTCCACCATTCAATATAAATACGTATTCGGTTTGTGACTTAGAGTCATCTGGATCATTGTCAAAGCTTGCATCGATGTAACCATTTACAATGAGCTCTTTGTCACATCCATAAATGAGAAACATATCCTTAGTCCTTTTCAGTTATTTCAGGATGTTCTTGACCGCTGTCCAGTGATCCACTCCTGGATTACTTTGGTACCTCCCTGCTAAACTTATAGCAAGGCACACATCAAGTCTGGTACACAACATTGCATACATGATAGAACCTATGGCTGAGGCATAGGGAATGGCTTTCATTTTCTCTCTATCTACGGCAGTGGTCGGGCATTGAGTCCGAATCAACTTCACACCTTGTAACACAGGCACAAACCCTTTCTTTCACTGATCAATTTTGAACTTCTTCAAAACTTTATCAAGGTATGTGCTTTGTGAAAGTCCAATTAAGCATCTTGATCTATCTCCATAGATCTTGATGCCCAATATATAAGCAACTTCACTGAGGTCTTTCATTGAAAAATTCCTATTCAAGTATGCTACAAAGCTCCCACTCACTTTCTTGTAAATACATGCTTCTCCAAAAGTCTGTATAAAACCATATGCTTTGATCACACTATCAAAGCGTATATTCCAACTCCAAGAGGCTTGCACCAGTCCATAAATGGATCGCTAGAGCTTCCACACTTTGTTAGCACCTTTTGGATCGACAAAACCTTCTGGTTGCATCATATACAACTCTTCTTTAAGATATCCATTAAGGAATGCAGTTTTTACATCCATTTGCCAAATTTCATAATCATAAAATGCGGCAATTGCTAACATGATTCGGACAGACTTAAGCATCGCTATGGGTGAGAAGGTCTCATGGTAGTCGACTCCTTGAACATGTCGAAAACTTTCCGCAACAAGTCGAACTTTGTAGACAGTAACATTATCGTCAGTGTCAGTCTTCTTCTTGAAGATCCATTTATTCTCTATTGCTTGCCGATCATCGGGCAAGTCAACCAAAGTCCACACTTTCTTCTCATAGACGGATCCCATCTCAGATTTCATGGCCTCAAGCCATTTCGCGGAATCTGGGCTCATCATCACTTCCTCATAGTTCATAGGTTCGTCATGGTCAAGTAACATGACCTCCAGAAAAGGATTACCGTACCACTCAGGTGCCGATCGTACTCTAGTTGACCTACGAGGCTCGGTAGTAACTTGATCTAAAGTTTCATGATCATCATCATTAGCTTGCTCACTAATTGGTGTAGGAATCACTGGAACTGATTTCTGTGATGAACTACTTCCCAATTCGAGAGAAGGTACAATTACCTCATCAAGTTCTACTTTCCTCCCACTCATTTCTTTCAAGAGAAACTCCTTCTCTAGAAAGGATCCATTCTTAGTAAAGAATATCTTGCCTTCGGATTTTTGATAGAAGGTGTACCCAACAGTCTCCTTTGGGTATCCTATGAAGACACATTTCTCCGATTTGGGTTCGAGCTTATCAGGTTGAAGCTTTTTCACATAAGCATCACAGCCCCAAACTTTAAGAAACGATAGCTTAGGTTTCTTGCCAAACCACAGTTCATATGGTGTCATCTCAACGTATTTAGATGGTGCCCTATTTAACGTGAATGCAGCCATCTCTAAAGCATAACCCCAAAACGATAGCGCTAAATCAGTAAGAGACATCATAGATCGCACCATATCTAATAAAGTACGGTTACAACTTCGGACACACCATTAAGATGTGGTGTTCCAGGTGGCGTGAGTTGAGAAACTATTCCACTTTGTTTCAAATGAAGGTCAAACTCATAACTCAAATATTCACCTCCATGATCAGATCATAGAAATTTTATTTTCTTGTTACGATGATTTTCCACTTCACTCTGAAATTCTTTGAACTTTTCAAATGTTTCAGACTTATGTTTCATCAAGTAGATATACCCATATCTTCTCAAATCATCTTTGAAGGCCAAAAAATAATGATACCCGCCGCGAGCCTCAACACTCATCGGACCGCACACATCAGTATGTATTATTTTCAATAAGTCAGTTGCTCGCTCCATTGTTCCGGAGAACTGAGTCTTAGTCATCTTGCCCATGAGGCATGGTTCACTAACATCAAGTGATTCATAATCGAGTGATTCCAAAAGCCCTCAACATGGAGTTTCTTCATGCGCTTTACAGCAAGATGACCTAAACGGCAGTGCCACAAATAAGTTGCACTATCATTATTAATGTTGCATCTTTTGGCTTCAATATTATGAATATGTGTATCACTACAATCGAGATTCAACAAAAATAGACCACTCATCAAGGGTGCATGCAAAGAAACCGGAAACATAATACATGTGTGAATACATAGACAAAAATAGTGTCACTAGTATGCCTCTACTTGACTAGCTCGTTAATCAAAGATGGTTAAGTTTCCTAACCATAGACATGAGTTGTCATTTTATTAACGGGATCACATCATTAGGAGAATGATGTGATTGACTCAACCCATTCCATTAGCTTAGCACTTGATCGTTTAGTTTGTTGCTATTGCTTTCTTCATGACTTATACATGTTCCTATGACTATGAGATTATGCAATTCCCGTTTGCCGGAGGAACACTTAGTGTGCTACCAAACATCACAACGTAACTGGGTGATTACAAAGGTGCTCTACAGGTGTCTCCGAATGTACTTGTTGGGTTGGCATATTTCGAGATTAGGATACAACGTTGGACGATTTAAAAGAAAGATTGCACCGGTTGAATTAAATGTCTTGAATGAGATAACATCCTCAAAAGAACTTGCGCAAAATGAGAATGGAAACTTGACTCTTCTGAGATATCTTCAGCACTCCGGAACAATTGAATAGTGAGACATGAATGATTTAGAGGTGCACCGGCATGGGAAAGCATTTGAAACAATGAAAAGGAGATGATCGACAAAGCTTGAATTAGATCCACCGGAGAAGAAAAAGAACGAAGAATGATGAACTTGTAGAGCATCTTCATGAGAACCACCAGGTAAGAACATTGATTGAAAAGAAAGAAGAGACTTCACATGAATAAAGTGGATACTTGATTAAGACATCTGATTCCTTAAATAAAAAGGGTGGGAGGGTGTGTAAAACAAAGGCAACTTGGGACGGATGAAACAAACACCGTTGAGAGAACTTAGAACTGATCTTGCGGACGTTGAAGAATGATCAGATCCACTTGAAGAGAAACACGCCGGTTGGAAAAGAATTAACATGAAAACCTCGATGATCAAGAAGGATTGTTATTCACATAGAAGTGTGAGAACACCACTTAGGAAAGGTATGGAATCAACACTTGACTTTGAAGCAACCCAAATACCACAACTGAAAACAAAACAAAGGATTAGCTTGCAAAATAAGCCGGAAACAAAGATATGATAGATCCCAAATCGTATCATGTGTCTGTTGGAAAGATATCCTACGATATACTTGAATTCCCACTTATAAACTCCCGAAACTTTCTGTTTATGCAATCAGGTGTTGGAGATACAGGGGAAGCATAATATCTCACCCAAACTAACAATTCCTACATCCAGCTGTATCCATCCTTCAACACATAACCAAGAAACCTTCGGAAATCATTTACCTCAACCTTCGAAAAGCATCCGTTATACGAGTTATAGCAATACTCCGGAACTCCCGCCCCAGTACTGGGTGGCGTCGAGGTTATCTCACCAACAACTGCATAAAAGAGATTTTCAATGTCGGCGAACTCAGGTATTCCAGAACTGCAACGATAAACTTGTGACGACAACACCTCAGAGCACAACTTCTCGGGACACTGCCACAACCCCTAAATGTCAGGAGGCACCAAGAACAATGTTCTCGTCACAAAACCATCGGAACGATTCCAAGATACCCGCGTGATCCTAATTTTTTTCATGAAATTTGAGGAGAGAAGAGTCAAAACTCTACGTCAGGAGGCCTCACCAGAGCGACGACGGGACTGAGGAGTAAAAAGAATCCTACTCTCCGATATATATAATCCTAAGACTCAAAACATTTTCTTGTAGACTCAATAACGTCAGTGATTCGATCAAGCAGGGGGCTCCTAAGTCGGGGAAGGCTCTGATACCAACTTGTAACACCCACGATGCGGCTATATCTCCCATGTGTCGGGGCATGACTTAGAGGCATAACCACATGGTAGGCATGTCGCAAGAGGGGTAATATTTACACATCCCATGTACTGAATAAGAAAGGGATAAAGAGTTGTCTTACAGTCGCCACTTCACACAAATACAAGTTAAACATACATCATCCAAAATACAATCAAGGTCCGACTATGGAACCAAAATAAAGAAAGACAACCCCAAATGCTAGATCCCCGATGCCCTCGACTGGGCTCCACTACTGATCAACTGGAAACGAAACAACACAATGAACACGGCCTTCATCGAGCTCCCATCTGAGCTCAGTTGTGTCACCTGCACTGGTATCATCGGCACCTGCAACTGTTTGGAAGTATCTGTGAACCACGAGGACTCAGCAATCTCACACCCGCGAGATCAAGACTATTTAAGCTTATGGGTAGGAAAGGGTAGTGAGGTGGAGCTGCAGCAAGCACTAATCATATATGGTGGCTAACATACGCAAATAAGAGCGAGAAGAGAAGCAAAGAAACGGTTGTGAACTAGAAGTGATCCTGAAACTACTTCCGTTCAAGCATAACACAAGAACTGTGTTCACTTCCCGGACTCCGCCGGAAAGAGACCATCAGGGCTACACACGCAGTTGATGCATTTTAATTGAGTTAAGTGTCAAGTTCTCTACAACCGGACATTAACAAATTCCCATCTGCCCATAACCATGGGCACGACTTTCGAAAGTTCAAAACCCTACATGGGTGTCCCAACTTAGCCCATCACAAGTTCTCACGGTCAACGAAGGATATTCCTTCTCCCAGGAAGACCTGATTAGACTCGGAATCCCGGTTACAAGACATTTCGACAATGGTAAAACAAGACTAGCAAAGCCGCCCGGATGTGCCGACAAATCCCGATAGGAGCTGCACATATCTAGTTCTCAGGGCACACCGAATTGTCCAAACTTCCGGTAGGCCATCCCAGAGTTGCCCTTGGTGGCATCGGCGGCTGACAGGTTGGACCAACACTCAGAGGAGCACTGGCCTGGGGGGGTTAAAATAAAGATGACCCTCGGGCTCTAGAAACCCAAGGGAAAAGGCTAGGTGAGGCAAATGGTAAAACCAAGGTTGGGCCTTGCTGGAGGAGTTTTATTCAGAGCGACCTGTCAAGGGGTCCCCATAACACCCAATCGTGGAAGGAACGCAAAATCAAGGAACATAACACCAGTATGACGGAAACTAGGGCAGCAAGAGTGGAACAAAACACCAGGCATAAGGCCGAGCCTTCCACCCTTTACCAAGTATATAGATGGATTAAAGTAAATAAGATATATTGTGATATCCCAACAAATCCATGTTCCAACATGGAACAGACTTCATCTTCACCTGCAACTAACAACGCGATAAGAGGGGCTGAGCAAAAGCGGTAACATAGCCAAACATCGGTTTGCTAGGAAAGGTGGGTTAGAGGCTTGACATGGCAATATGGGAGGCATGATATAGCAAGTGGTAGGTATCGCGGCATAGCAATAAAGCGAACAACTAGCAAGCAAAGATAGAAGTGATTTCGAGGGTATGGTCATCTTGCCTGAGATCCCGCAAGGAAGAAGAACGAGTCCAGGAAGAAAACAAACAGACGAAGTCAAATGGATCCTCACAAACGCGACGTTATCGGAACTAACCCGAAGAAGCAACACCGGAAAGAAGCAAACAACATGGTAAACAACCATCACATAATCATGGCATGCTGCACAACCAAGTATGATGCATGTCTGGTTTAATGAAGCATGGCATGGCAAAGTGCAACAAACAACACTACAAATTAAGTGGAGCTCAATATGCAACGGAGTTACATATTGAAGAAAACACCACATGACTTATTTAGTTCTCTCTCGTTTAGGTACTCAACAATATTAAATGTTGGTTAGCATGGAAAGAGGTGAAGCATAAAAAAACTATACTATCTAAACAATTTAAATGGGGCCGAATATAACAAACAACGAATCCGGTAAATCCCCATATGCATTTAGCAAATTAAAGCAAGACAACAATTTAAACATTCTTGATGTTGTTATCATGATGCGGATGGCATGTGCAAGTTTTATGCAAGTTTTATGAAAATGTTAACAAGAGCATATTATGAAGCATTTTTCATCGTGGCGGAAATGAAAGGGGTGCCATGGCAACGAATCCAAAAAATGATGCCATGGCAACATTCCGGTTCCGGTAACTCGATTGAGATGCTGGTGAAAAAGGAAAAGTAATGGGAGCGTGTCATGCAAGGATGGTGGGGTGCTCCTAGATACCGGGTCCCCATGGGTTAGCGGCAAAAGAGGAGGACCGAGCAAGTGACAACTCGGACACGGTGCAGACAATGGGTGCATCTCATACAACACATGCAAACGTTCTCAGACGGTCATCTCGGGGTTATACCTTCGAAGCGTGTGTTTCTAAGCGTATCGGTTCGTAGAGGAAGTAGGCGTTGTCGCGACGGTGGTAGTGGAAGTAGTCGTTCTCGCTTCGTAGATGTTCACACTCCGTAGGTGTTCGGGGTCAAAACAAGGAACTTGACGTCCACGGGTCTTCGAGGGTCGACGGTACATGTTCTGAAGACGTTCGGGCGGGGGTAGTGGTACATGTTTTTACGTCGACGGTAGTTGTTCACGGTTCATAGACGAACTTGACGGATCCGAGGGCTCCGGCCATCGGGGTGCTTGGCGCAACACCGTGTAGTCGTACATTTTGAAGAGGAACTTGGCCATCCGAAGGTGTACTTGGCGAACAACGGTCATCGTGGTACTCGTAGGTCTTGGCGTTTCGTTCGGTACTCATTCAGGAATCCATGTGGTCTTGTCGGTGGTGTACTTGGCGAAATTCCACGGAGGCGGTGTAGCGACCCGACCTGAATGGATCAAGCCTCTATGCTTAAGTGTCATCCCTGGATCGGTATGCTGACACACACAATACTCGAGGATTAATAACAGAGGTAAATCACATGTATAAAGTAACATAAAATACTATTACCTCAATCCAAAATAGCGGAAGTAACAAGGTTGTGGATTCCCATCAACACCAACGGCAAAGTTGAGTGTAGAAATCGTAACCCTAACGTATCACTTACATCGTCGTAAGAAATCCTGCAACATGAGACGTTGCAACCACAAAGGGTCAGTACATTGAATGTATTGCCAAATTCACACCATAGAGAATGATGAACAAAGGCTATCACTACATGCAAATATGGCTGGTGGAGAAGCTCTATGGTTATATGGTTTTTGCGAAAAGCCAAATTTTCCCTACTCCAAAGGAATAAATTTTATTTAACTATCATGGTGGTTGTTAAACATTGAGAATGGTTGACAGCATTCTCAATCCCAATTAAGTAACATCATTAAACCCAACAAACTTAATTTAAAGTAACATGATGAGATTCACATGATAATCCAAGTACTAGATACTCAAAAACGTCCATAACCAGGGACACGACTAATCATGATTAGTTTATACACTCTGCAGAGGTTTGCGCACTTTTCCCCACAAGACTCGATCTCCTCCATTGAAATTCTCACACTACATGGTGTTTGAGAAACGGATGATCGAGACATAGTCTTTCAGAAGCGCTAGCACCTTATGATCGGGTAGACCGTTACACCTACTTTCCCCTACATCTGCTAGTCTACCACTGTAAGAGTTTGCACGACTTAATCAACTATGCTAGAGCCCATAGTAGCTTGTGGCTGCACACGGAAGTTTCTAGCATGAATAATCTCATGATCCCTTTGAGCGTGGGTGGCGGTCCATAAAAAAACAGGCAATCCTGGAATACCCAGGTGCCTAGACAGGCAATCGCTGGAATACCCAGGTGCCTCAATCCACCCAGATGTGTGTTAAAGTTGCCACCTTAAGTAAACCATTGATTAACAATCTCACATCTATCATGAAATACTCTCAAACCCAAACCACGTCTACGAGCATAGCATGGCAATATAAGCATAACGTAATAGTAGCTCCCAAGGTTTGAATGCAAGGCAATAGGTTCCTACCTCATCAACTACTTCCCAATACCCACATGTTATCAATCCTACTCATGCAATGTTTGAGGGTGAAACTAATGCATAAAAACTGGGTATGAAAGGGATATGATCAACTTGTGAACTTGCCTGCAATGTTGATGAAGATGATTCGCACTCAAAACTCTTGATAGCTCTACTCGTCACACTCCGGTCAATCTATCGTAAGAAAGCAATAGTAACCACACATAAGCAATCACTCAAAAGATCAGAAAGATCGAAGAAGACATTTCGGAAAACATCAAAACCAAGAAAATACTCTTGCAACATAAAACAATTTCTAACAATACGAAAATTGTGTGAATTTGGCCTTATCAGAAACTTTAGGTCAAGAGCTTCAATTTGCAAAAAGAAACAACTCAAACGGAGTTACGAAACTCAAGTTATGATCAAACAAAGTTTGAATACAAATCTGGTTGAATTAAAATTTTAAAACTTCCAAAAACATGTTTCAGTTGTTTTAATGGATAGAGGAGATCATAACGAAGAAGTGGGCGTTGGTTTCGTTGGATTTGGATAAACGAGCAAAAAGTAATGATCGATTGAAGTACAAGGACTAATCTGTGAAGAAAATTATCACGAATAGGTCCCTAGCCGAAATTAAACAGAAAAAGAAAAACCTATCTAATGAACGTTCGCTACAGAGGCATATACGAAGAAAACCATTCACTACAGGGGCCTAACTGGTGAACGCTCGCAAAATAATCTAACCAAAAACAAAGCCGATTTATAAAAAAATCAAAAAGAAACCGAAAACAGAACTAAAAGAAAAACCCGATGAACCTGGCGGTTTATACCGGTTCGGCCGGATCGGGTCCGGTGGTGGTTGTTCGGTCAACTCCGGCGATGGGGCGAGCGTCTCCGGTGAGTCCGGCCACGGGCGTCGGCGGCTCCAGCGCGGTAGCAGGCGGCGGCAGACGGCGAGGTGCGGCGCGGTGACGGGAGGGCGGCGCGGCGCGGCAGGCGGCGACACTAGCGAGCGGCGGCGCGGCAAGGGCGGCTGTGGCAGCGGCGGGGCGTGAGATGCGGCGGCGGCGCGAGCAGAGAGGGGAGAAGGGGATCCGGGGCGGCGCTTATATAGGTGGCGGCGGAGGCGCGGGGCGTGGAGGAGGGGGCAGGCACAGGTGGCGGCGGGAGTCCGTGCGGAGCACGGCGGCGCAGGCGTGCTGGCTCGGGAGCCCTTCCCGAGCTCAAGGACGACGAGGAGGTGGGTTGGGTTGGGCCTGGCCCGGTTGGCTGGGCCGGCCCACTCGGAGAAGGAGTTTTTTTCTTTTTTTAAGTATATTTTTTCCAGACAATCAAAATAACAAAAAAACAAAATAAATAGGAATATTATATAGGCATATAATATACCAAAATTTGCAGAAAAAGATTTTCTACAACATGGACATTTTATAATGCCAAATAAAATCCACACAAATTCAGATAATTCAAATAGTGCTACTGATCTAATAAAATCCAATAAAAATCATTTTAAAAATACCAAAATGGTTTCAAATTAATTTTTCTCCAATTTTCTATTGTAGGGAATCATGTTACCCTATTTTCCATGTATTTTGTTTTTGAAGAAAAATAATTTGAATAAAACTCAAATAACTCCAAATTGAAAATAATTTCCAAAAGGACTTTGAATTTGATCCTTTTAACTTCCAACTCATATTTCATATATTTTGAAGAAGTCATTTTATCTTCTCTCATGAAATCATTGAGTTGCATAAAGTTTCAGAATTGGAAATATTTCCAAATAAAATTCAAATCTTTTAAAAACCCCTTTTCATTTAAATAAATGGAAGAAGCCATGACATCTTCTCTCCAGGGTTTTCTGGTGAAAAGAATTTGAATTCACGGGGAGCAAGATGAAAGTTTGGGAAAGTCCTTTTATTCCCTCTCATTTAACTTTCAAAAAGTTTCGAATTTCACTCAATCAATCACACAACAAATAAACAATCAAATCTATCTATTTAATATAACATTCCAAAATTTAGAATTTTGGGATGTTACAAACCTACCACCCTTAAAATCCATTGATTGTCGCAGGAGGGGGTTCGGGGTGCTACCACCCTTAGAAGCATGGTTATGGTTTCATCAAAACTCATATTGTTAACAGTGTCGGTCTTCTCAGATCTTCAGGATAATTCCTTATCTGGGCTCTTTCGGTAGTGGCATAACCTTTTCCTCAATTCTTGTGTCTTTCATCTAGGTAAGGTTCTTCTATGACTGGGTCTTCTTAGCTGACGGGTCTGGCGCCAATACTAAACAACTATCGATATCTCATGGTGGTCAACCATTTATGGTTTCTCCTGCAGGAAATGGGTTTGGGTTGATCCTCACCGTATAACCTACAGTTGGCAAAAACTGCCTTGTACAAGGGAAAAATACCTATACCATTCTAAGGCTTAAACAAGGTTTGATCGTCGTCTCTCTACTATAGGTAAGTCACTCAGATTTACCATCCCATATAGCAAGGCGAATAATAAGAGTAAGTCGGTATGGTGATCAATCCATCCCGCACCCAAATCATTACCCTCTATACGGTTTAGCGAATCTCGCATTCTAACACTCGGTCATCCTCACAAGCATTGCAGAATTTCTCTTGCCGATGAACCAAGGTTCGGATGAATCCGTAGATTTTGCAAGCCAAACAAACAACTATCGTTCCTTCACAACTCTCAGGTTTTGCGTTACTCTTATAAAATCGCCTGCCGATAAACGTCGTATCATCCTCCGGGGTTTTTCCTTCAGCAAGAATGTGCTTGCTTCTTGGCAGGTCCTGGGGCTTGTGGGTTATGGCCCATCTCAACACTTGTAGTCCTTGAACTTATCATCGGGCAACTGATCATTATTCCAACTTCCAACATCCTAGTATTCTTAAATCCATCCAATTGTACTGTCTTCCTTCCTTCTATTGGCACCAAACTAGGACATGATTACTCAGACTCATCATGGAGTTTCCATTGATCCATATTTCCGACATCATACCTCCTTTATATCTAATAGTAATTTATCTCTTCATCCTCGTGGGATATCCCTCATACCGAGATAAAAACTTATAATTATGAAGTCCATATTCCACTTCGTGGAACATCATTATCCTTTCCAGGGTGAAGCGTCCTTACAGGGGAATATTGGCCATCTCTGCATGGCACTTCTTCAACTGGGAAGCGTGAAACACATCACGAACTCCTGACAGTCCTTCGGGTGACTCCAACTTGTTGGCCACTTCTCCCATACGCTCCAAAACTCGGTATGGTCCTACAAATCTCGGGGCTAACTGTCCCATAACTCCAAATCGTTTAACTTCTCGCAGAGGGGGCACACGAAGACATGCTCTGTCTCCAATTTCATAGACTACCTCCTTGCGTTTTTTAGTCTGCATAACTCTTCTGCCTGGACTGAGCTACCTTCGGTCTATCTCGAATCAACTTAACATTCTCTTCTGACTCCTTGATCACATTTGGTCCAAACAACTGACGGTCTCCAACTTCATCCCACATACTCTTGGGGTATCACACATATCGAGACAAAACTCGTATTCTTTTTGTCCGAAATCCACTCAGTGGAGCATCCTTATCTTTTCCAGGGGTCAAGGGTTCTTACAGGGTACTACCACCCTTAAAATGCACAAATCTTCCATAGATCATATTTCTCATATCCTCAAAATGGCCAAGATTCTTCTTCATAGAGTACAATCCATATCAGTACCAACGATGCTAACTTTATTCATTCTCAAATGATTACAATCTCTCGCTTTTCCATTACATGTCTCCACTCAACACCTCAATATAAAATAAAATGTTCTCACTTCTACTACTCCATTTCTTTTGTTGCAAACTCAACTATCTAGCACAAGTTTCCTTCTCCTTGGGGCATTCTCTGGCAAAGTGCCCTGCTCCATTACAGCAAAACATATTACTTCTGACAATTCTCGAGGTTTCCTTTTTGGGCAATTGTTGAGGTAGTGCCCTGACTCCTTGCACCTGTAATAGGTGATATGACTCAGGTCCTTCCTGGTATCCAATCTACTTCTCTTCCTGGACTTTTCCGTTCCAATCATGGCTTCTATTTCTTGTGGGTCATACTCTACTTCCTCCATCAGGAATTCTACCTAATCCCCATTCAAACAATTTTGGGAGATGTGTCCTTCTTCTCCACATGAATAGCAAGACTTAGTGCAGGGTTTACTCGGGTCTTCTTTAGGTGTGTCCTCCATCTCTTCCTTCATCACAACTTCTTCTAAAATTTCCATGAGGGATCCTTTCATTACCTCTTTCTTCTGCTGGATGGTTCGTTGTACCAAGGGGTAAATGTGACACTGAGCAGGATAGTGGGTAGTCCCTTCACACAAGAAACAAGTAATCTGCCTAGTTGGGCATTCTTCAACTGGGTGACTTCCTTCACAATTAGGGCATTCATCCTTGTGTTCTTTATGGGTGTGTCCAATTTCTCCACAAATCTTGCATGCACAAGGTTTCTTCATATCCTTTCTGTAAGGCTTCAACTTCTGGGACACAAACCGAGACTTTGGCAAAGTCAACTTAAATTCTCTCCAAGTGGTTACTCCTTGCCATCCATTCATGGTTTGGTACATCCTCCACCAAGTAGCAGCACCTCTTTCAAAGCACTGAAGAGCAGGCTGGGTCATATCATTTCCAACTATAGGGTTGTTCTCCATGTGATCCTCCATGTTCTGAATCCATCGATCTGTCTCCAACTGACTCATCGGTCCAGAAAATACAAGCTCATCTCCATTCATCCTCTATTGGGTCCAAGGGTTTGGGGTGAGATAAGAGAGAGGGAGAGGGATACACACAATACAAACAATAGTTTTGAAAAGACAGATTTTATTTTGTGGCTGTCGGAAAAACATCAAACAAATGACAACTCATAATCACCGCATCTAACATAGGTATATGACAGGGGTTTGGTCTTCTAAAGGTAAATAAATCTTCAACATCTCCAAACTCTTCAAACCTTATTCATGCCTCCAATGGCTTCTTCTGATCATGCTTGTCTTTCTCAAGTTCTTTTGCCAGATCATTCCTGTTGACGCGAAGTCTCTCGTGACATCCTTTAATATTCTGGAGTTGCATTCCAAACTTCTGGTTTCAACATCCTTCGCATGAACCATGGTCCTACTGTCCTTTAGTTCCTATCGAATCTCCTATATCTCAACGTTTTATTCCGCTAGCTTGGCTGCTTCAGCTTCTTGCTCCTAAGTTCTTCACGAAATGCTTTCTCGTCAAATACGACTTCCTGCAGGTCCATCTTAAAATCCTTGATGTAATACTCTAGATCCTGGTGATACACCAACTAAAACTTCCTCTCTTGCTGATAGGTGCTCCATCGGCCTTCTACCATCCAATCCTTCCGAAGAAATGCATGCTCAACTCCGCACGGGGATAATAGCATAAGCGGTGATAACTCGATGGTTAGCCGTGTCTATGCCCATGTTACTGCCATGAGCTTTCATTCCATAATTGATATCTCCTGGCTTGGGGTTTTATTTACAAAAACTTTGAGTTCTAATGCTCCATGTTCCGGTCTTTCTCCAACACACCTTGACCTCGGGTATTGACAGTTTCCATAGTATGCCAAGTTCCATAAGGGTAGTCTTCCTAGGTCATACAAATCTGGGAATTCTTCAGAGCCTTCAAATTCTCCTTGTCTTCGGTCTTCAACCGTTATAGTTTCCATTATCATAATGTATGGTAAAATCCTCTTCATTCCGAATGGTCTCGGTTGTCCGATATCGTGTACTTCTTGGAGTGGTCTCATCAGTCGAATCTTTGTGTGGTCAAAAGGGAAAAAAGGGGTATGGTCTCACTAAAAGGGGATATTTGAATAAGCTCAGAAGAGAAGAGAGGTAAAAGATCTTTTTGAAAAGTAAAGTTTTAGAGAAAAATCTTTCCTATGGGCTTGCCAATTTCTAGGGTCACGTCCTACAATCAACATGTGCTCTGATACCATCTTGTAGCGACCCGACCTGAATGGATCAAGTCTCTGTGCTTAAGTGTCATCCCTGGATCGGTATGCTGACACACACAGTACTCGAGGATTTATAACAGAGGTAAATCACATGTATAAATTAACGTAAAATACTATTACCTCAATCCAAAATAGCGGAAGTAACAAGGTTGTGGATTCCCATCAACACCAACGGCAAAGTTGAGTGTAGAAATCGTAACCCTAACGTATCACATACATCGTCGTAAGAAATCCTGCAACATGAGACGTTGCAGCCACAAAGGGTCAATACATTGAATGTACTGGCAAATTCACACCATAGAGAATGATGAACAAAGGCTATCACTACATGCAAATATGGCTGGTGGAAAAGCTCTATGGTTATATGGTTTTTGCGAAAAGCCAATTTTTCCCTATTGCAAAGGAATAAATTTTATTTAACTATCATGGTGGTTGTTAAACATTGAGAATGGTTGACAGCATTCTCAATCCCAATTAAGTAACATCATTAAACCCAATAAACTTAATTTAAAGTAACATGATGAGATTCACATGATAATCCAAGTACCATATACTCAAAAATGTCCATAACCGGGGCACAGCTAATCATGATTAGTTTATACACTCTGCAGAGGTTTGCGCACTTTTCCCCACAAGACTAGATCTCCTCCGTTGAATTTCTCGCACTACATGGTGTTTGAGAAACGGATGACCAAGACATAGTCTTTCAAAAGCGCTAGCACCATACGATCGGGTAGACCGTTACACCTACTTTCCCCTACATCTGCTAGTCTACCACTATAAGAGTTCGCACGACTTAATCAACTATGCTAGAGCCCATAGTAGCTTGTGGATGCACACGGAAGTTTCTAGCATGAATAATCTCATGATCCCTTTGAGCCCGGGTGGCGGTCCATAAAAAACAGGCAATCCTGGAATACCCAGGTGCCTAGACAGGCAATCGCTGGAATACCCAGGTGCCTCAATCCACCCAGATGTGTGTTAAAGTTGCCACCTTAAGTAAACCATTGATTAACAATCTCACATCTATCATGAAATACTCTCAAACCCAAACCACGTCTACGAGCATAGCATGGCAATATAAGCATAACGTAATAGTAGCTCCCAAGGTTTGAATGCAAGGCAATAGGTTCCTACCTCATCAACTACTTCCCAATACCCACATGTTATCAATCCTACTCATGCAATGTTTGAGGGTGAAACTAATGCATAAAAACTGGGTATGAAAGGGATATGATCAAACTGTGAACTTTCCTGCAATGTTGATGAAGATGATTCGCACTCAAAACTCTTGATAGCTCTACTCGTCACACTCCGGTCAATCTATCGTAAGCAAGCAATAGTAACCACACATAAGCAATCACTCAAAAGATCAGAAAGATCGAAGAAGACAGTTCGGAAAACATCAAAACCAAGAAAATACTCTTGCAACATAAAACAATTTCTAACCGTACCAAAATTGTGTGAATTTGGCCTTATCAGAAAGTTCAGGTCAAGAGCTTCAATTTGCAAAAAGAAACAACTCAAACGGAGTTACGAAACTCAAGTTATGATCGAACAAAGTTTGAATACAAATCTAGTTGAATTCAAATTTTAAAACTTTCAAAAACATGTTTAAGTTTTTTTACTGGATAGAGGAGATCATAACGAAGAAGTGGGCCTTGGTTTCGTTGGATTTGGTAAACGAGCAAAAAGTAATGATCGATTGAAGTACAAGGACTAATCTGTGAAGAAAATTATCACGAATAGGTCCCTGGCCAAAATTAAACAGAAAAAGAAAAACCTATCTAATGAATGTTCGCTATAGAGACATATGCGAAGAAAACCGTTCACTACAAGGGCCTAACTGGTGAACGCTTGCAAAATAATCTAACCAAAGACAAAGCCGGTTTATAAAAAACCAAAAAGAAACCGAAAACAAAACTAAAAGAAAAACCCGATGAACCGGGCGGTTTATACCGGTTCGGCCGGATCTGGTCCGCTGGTGGCGGTTCGGTCAACTCCAGCGACGGGGCAGGCGTCTCCGGCGAGTCCGGCCACGGGCGTCGGCGGCTCCAGCGCGGTAGCAGGCGGCGGCAGACGGCGAGGTGCGGCGCGGTGACGGAAGGGCGGCGCGGCGCGGCAGGCGGCGGCACTAGCGAGCGGCGGCGTGGCAGGCGGCGGCCCTAGCGAGCGGCGGCGCGGCAAGGGCAGCTGTGGCGGCAGCGGGGCGTGAGATGCGGCGGCAGCGCGAGTAGAGAGGGGAAAAGGGGATCCGGGGCGGCGCTTATATAGGTGGCGGCGGAGGCGCGAGGCGTGGAGGAGGGGGCATGCACAGGTGGCGGCGGGAGTCCGTGCGGAGCACGGCGGCGCAGGCGTGCTGGCTCGGGAGCCCTTCCCGAGCTCAGGGACGACGAGGAGGTGGGCTGGGTTGGGCCTGGCCCGGTTGGCTGGGCCGGCCCACTCGGAGAAGAAGGAGTTTTTTCTTTTTTTAAGTATATTTTTTTCCAGACAATCAAAATAACAAAAAATAGGAATATTATATAGGCATATAATATACCAAAATTTGCAGAAAAAGATTTTCTACAACATGGACATTTTTATAATGCCAAAAAAAATCCACACAAATTCGGATAATTCAAAGAGTGCTACTGATCTAATAAAATCCAATAAAAATCATTTTAAAAATACCAAAATTATTTCAAATTAATTTTTCTCCAATTTTCTATTGTAGGGAATCATGTTACCCTATTTTCCATGTATTTTGTTTTTGGAGAAAAATAATTTGAATAAAACTCAAATAACTCCAAATTGAAAATAATTCCCAAAAGGACTTTGAATTTGATCCTTTTAACTTCCAACTCATATTTCATATATTTTGAGGAATTCATTTTATCTTCTCTCATGAAAATCATTGAGTTGCATAAAGTTTCAGAATTGGAAATATTTCCAAATAAAATTCAAATCTTTTCAAAACCCTTTTCATTTAAATAAATGGAAGAAGTCATGTCATCTTCTCTCCAGGGTTTTGTGGTGAAAAGAATTTGAATTCACGGGGAGCAAGATGAAAGTTTGGGAAAGTCCTTTTATTCCCTCTCATTTAACTTTCAAAAAGTTTCGAATTTCACTCAATCAATCACACAACAAACAAACCATCAAATCTATTTATTTAATATAACATTCCAAAATTTAGAATTTTGGGATGTTACAGGTGGTCTTAGTAGGCAACGAGCAGCGACGCGGTGTACCAATGCAGCAGTGGTATTGCCGGTGTCGTGGCCGGAGCAGGGTGGACCTGGCAAGGTCCTGTCCTGGGTCGGCGTTGGTTGGTGGTGAGTAGAAGCTCGGGCCGAGGACCCGTGGTGGTGCTGCTCCGCACGAAGGAGCAGAGGAAGTCAACGGATGGGCAACAGCATGCGCGCACGCAGAGGACAAGACGAGCAGGTGGCGTCCATGGCTCCATGCCCCGGAGAAATAGCGGGGACCAATGCAGGCGACGAGGAGGAGGCCGCAGGGAGGCGACGAGGAGGTCTCCGGCACGACCGTCTGGCGAGATGGTTCGGTGGTGACCTGCTGCTGGCAGTGCGCTCCGGCGAGGCCAACATCAGGCCACATGAGCAAAGCTTGGCGGCGTCTCGCTGGACCTCAGGCACTCGAGCAGAGGAGGCAGCGCCTCGGCATTGATGCAGGGGAGCACCGGCGCAGGTGATGGGGTGAGCGAGCAGGAGGAGATGGCTACAGCGTCTCGGACGGCGAGGTGGCACAGCGGCGGAGGGAGGCGATGGCGGCGCGCGGGAGAAGGAAGGGCAAGGCAGAAGCGCTCGAAGGAAACAAGGGGAGGGGATCGAGAGGGAGAAAGGGTCACGGGCAATAGGAGGGGGTCGAGCGCGGTGTGCTCCTCTCCTAGCGGCGCGAGGGAGGGATCGAGAGGGAGAGGTGCGCGACAGGGATCGGGCTAGGTAGCGCTAGGGTCAGAGCTGGGCCTTAGGAGAGGGATTAGGAGGGGGTTCGGCTGGGCCTGCAGATGGGTCGGCCAGCTGGGCTGTTGCACTACCTTCCCCCTCATCTTTCTTCTAAAAGAAAAGAATTAGAGAGAAGAAAAGAAAAGGAGGGTTAGGGAAAGGATTTGTGCAAGGGGGCTATTTTCCCGGACTCACAAAAATGCACTAGTTCCAAGAAAATAGAAATGGCCAAGATCGAACGAAAAGAATTCAAACTCATTTGAATTTAATTCAAATGGGTTTGAACTAGGACGAGGTTTTAGGAGTATCCAAAAATGTTGAGAATTTTGGTAGAGCTCCGGAAAATGGTAAAAGAATTATTGGCAAGGCTAGAGAGTCGAAACTTGAAGAAGAAAAGGCCAAGGGATTTAATATGCAAGTGGGTTCATGGGTGATTCCAAAACAATGGAATATTTTATAATAGCTCCCCAATATCGGGAGGATATGTTATAAAGAGAAGTCACCCTTCCCTCGGTTTAAATGGACCAAAGATCCATGCAATTTATTTAAGTGAGTTTTAGTTGGCTTTGAGAAAATGATGGCATGATGACATGATGCAATGATGAATGCAAGAAGCAAAAACAAATCACACCATGAAACTCGGAAACCAAGGAAGGCATCTAAAGCTCCAGTCTTGGGGCGTTACACCCTGCAAAAACAAGTTAGACGTCATCTACTTTGTTGTTGCAAGTTTTATGTGGCTGCTACGGGCTTTAAGCAACAACCGTTCTTACATACGCATCAAAACCAAAACGATTTTTCATCAAGTGTGTTGTTTTAACCTTCAACAAGGACCGGCCATAGTCAAACTCGATTCAACTAAAGTTGGAGAAACAGACACCCGCCAGCCACCTATGTGTGAAGCACGTCGGTAGAATCAGTCTCATGAACACGGTCATGTAATGTCGGTCCGGGCCGCTTCGTCCAACAATACCACCAAATCAAAGTAAGACGTAGGTGGTAAGCAGTATGACTATTATCGCCCACAACTCTTTGTTTTCTACTCGTGCAGATAACATCTACGCATAGACCTGGCTCGGATGCCACTGTTAGGGAATGCAGTATTGCAAAAAATTTCCTACGATAACGCAAGATCTATCTAGGAGATGCATAGCAACGAGAGGGGGGAGTGTGTGCGTGTACCCTCGTAGACTGGGTGATTATAAAGATGCTCTACAGGTGTCTCTGAAGGTGTTTGTTGGGTTGGCATAGATCGAGATTAGGATTTGTCACCCCGAGTATCGGAGAGGTATCTCTGGGCCCTCTCGGTAATGCACATCATAATAAGCTTTGCAAGCAATGTGACTAATGAGTTAGTTGCGGGATGATGCATTATGGAACGAGAGAAATGCTTGCGAGTAACGAGATTGAAATAGGTATGGAGATACCGACGATCGAATCTCGGGCAAGTAACATACCGATGACAAAGGGAATAACGTATGTTGTCATAACGGTTTGACCGATAAAGATCTTCGTAGACTATGTAGGAGCCAATATGAGCATCCAAGTCCCGCTATTGGTTATTGACCGGAGATGTGTCTCGGTCATGTCTACATAGTTCTCAAACCCGTAGGGTCCGCATGCTTAACATTCGATGACGATTTGTATTATGAGTTATGTGATTTGATGACAGAAGTTAGTTCGGAGTCCCGGATGAGATCGCGGACATAACGAGGAGTCTCGAAATGGTCGAGAGGTAAAGATTCATATATTGGAAACTTATATTCGGACGTCGGAATGGTTCCGAGTGATCATGGTATTTTTCGGAGTACCGAGGGGTTATCGGAACCACCGGGGAAGTTAAAGGGCCTTAGTGGGCTTTAGTGGAGAGAGGGAATAAGGGCCATGAGGTGGCGCATGCCTCCCCCTTCCCAAACCGAATTGGACAAGGGGTGGGGGCCCGACCCCCTCCTTCCTTCTCCTTCTCCCCTCCTTCCTTTCCCTCCGGTGGAAGAAAGGAAAAGGGGGGGGGGCGAGTCCTACTTGGACTAGGAGTCCAAGTAGGACTCCCCCTGGCACGCCTCGTCCTAGGCCGGCCTCTTCCTTCCCCCCTGCATTATATACGTGGGCAGGGGGCCACCCCAAAGCACAACAGACAATCTCTTAGCCGTGTGCGGTGCCCCCTCCACAGTTTAACACCTCGGTCATATCGTCGTAGTTCTTAGGCAAAGCCCTACTCCAGTAACTTCATCATCACCCTCGCCACGCCACCGTGCTAATGGAACTCTCCTTCATTCTCAACTGGATCAAGAGCTCGAGGGACGTCATCGTGTTGAACGTGTGCTCAACACGGAGGTGCCGTACGTTCTGTACTTGGATCGGTTGGATCGTGAATATGTTCGACTACATCAGCCGCATTACTAAATGCTTCCGCTTTTGGTCTACGAGGGTACGTGGACACACTCTCTCATCTCGTTTCTATGCATCTCCAAGTTAGATCTTGCGTGATCATAGGAATTTTTTTGAATTACTGTGTTCCCTAACAGTGGCATCCGAGCCAGGGGTATGCGTAGATGTTATATGCACGAGTAGAACACAAAGAGTTGTGGGCGATAATAGTCATACTGCTTACCACCAACATCTTACTTTGATTCGGCGGTATTGTTGGATGAAGCAGCCCGGACCGGCATTACATGACCGCGTTCATGAGACAGGTTCTACCGACGTGCTTCGCACACAGGTGGCTGGCGGGTGTCTGTTTCTCCAACTTTAGTTCAATCGAGTTTGACTATGGCCGGTCCTTGTTGTAGGTTAAAACAACACACTTGACGAAAAATCATTGTGGTTTTGATGCGTAGGTAAGAATGGTTCTTGCTAGAAGCTCGTAGCAGCCAAGTAAAACTTGCAACAACAAAGTAGAGGACGTCTAACTTGTTTTTGCAGGGCATGTTGTGATGTGATATGGTCAAGATGTGATGATATATAATCGGCAACTTGCAGGGGCCTTATGGTTGTCTCTTTATTGCATGAGATGCAAGCGCCATGTATTTTCTTTACTTTATTACTATGCGATAGCAATAGTTGCAAAAGTAATAGTGGGCGAGACGACCATGTGACGACATGTTGATAGAGATCAATATCATGGTGTCATGCCGGTGACGATGGAGATCATGACTGTGCTTCGGAGATGGAGATCAAAGGCACAAGATGATAATGGCCATATCATGTCATGTATTTTGATTACATGTGATGTTTATCCTTTATGCATCTTAATTTGCTTAGTACGGCGGTAGCATTATAAGATGACCCCTCACTAAATTTCAAGGTATAAGTGTTCTCTCTGAGTATGCACCGTTGCTACAGTTCGTCATGCCGAGACACCATGTGATGATCGGGTGTGATAAGCTCTATGTTCACATACAACGGGTGCAAGTCAGTTTTGTACACGCGGAATACACAGGTTAAACTTGACGAGCCTAGCATATGCAGATATGGCCTCGGAACACTTAGACCAAAAGGTCGAACATGAATCATATAGTAGATATGATCAACATAGATATGTTCACCATTGAAAACTACTGCATCTCACGTGATGATCGGACATGGTTTAGTTGGTATGGATCACATGATCATTTAGATGACTAGAGGGATGTCTATCTATGTGGGAGTTCTTAAGTAATATGATTAATTGAGCTTTTATTTATCATGAACTTAGTACAAATAGTATTTGCAAATTATGTTGTAGATCAATAGCTCACGTTATAGCTCCCCGTTTATTTTTGATATGTTCCTAGAGAAAAATTAGTTGAAAGATGATAGTAGCAATGATGAGGACTGGATCCGTGATCTGAGGATTATCCTCATTGCTGCACAGAAGAATTATATCCTTGATGCACCGCTAGGTCACGGACCTATTGCAGGAGCAGATGCTGATGTTATGAATGTTTGGCAAGCTCGGTATGATGACTACTTGATAGTTTAGTGCGCCATGCTTTACGGCTTAGAACCGGAACTTCAAAACCATTTTGAACGCCATGGAGCATATAAGATGTTCCAAGAGCTAAAATTGGTATTTCAGACTCATGCCCGAGTCGAGAGGTATGAGACCTCTGACAAGTACTTTTCCTACAAGATGGAGGAGAATAGCTCAACCAGTGAGCATGTGCTCAGAATGTCTGAGTACAAATATCGCTTCAATCAAGGGGGAGTTAATCTTCTAGATAAGATAGTGATTGATAGAGTTCTCTAGTCACTATCACCAAGTTACTGGAACTTCATGATGAACTATAATATGCAAGGGATGACGAAAACGATTCCCGAGGTCTTCGCAATGCTAAAATCGGCGAAGGTAGAAATCAATCAAAAGCATCAAGTGTTGATGGTTAAAAATACCACTAGTTTCAAGAAAAAGGGGCAAAGGAAAAGAAAGGGAACTTCAAGAAAGAATGGCAAGAAAATTGCCACTCCCCTGAAGAAACCCAAAGCTAGACCTAAGCCTGAAACTGAGTGCTTCTACTACAAAGGGAATAGTCACTAGAAGCGGAAGTACCCAAATACTTGGCGGATAAGAAGGATGGCAAAGTGAAAGGTATATTTTATGTACATGTTATTGATTTTCGGATTCAGGGCTCCGCAGACCCTTGAGAGGTTCGAACATTGGGGTGCGTACGAAGAACACTCTCTCCCTAGCTCGCTCGCTAACGATCCCACGGCCTAGCTCGACAAACCCGAGGAATGAGAGACAGAAAGATTTATCCTGGTTCGGGCCACCTTGCGGTGTAATACCCTACTCCATCTTTGTGGTGGATTGCCTCAATGGGCTGACGATGAACTAGTACAATGGATGAACAGCCTCGGGTGGTGAGGTGTTCTTGAGCTAGATGAGCTGGTGAGCCGGTCAGGCTGGAATGGATCCGAACCTAGATGCCCCCGCTATGGTGGTGGCTAAGTCCTATTTATAGTGGCCTTGCTCCTCTTCCCAAATGTTTAGGCGGGAGGGATCCCACAACGGCCAAGTTCGATGGGAGACAACTAGTACAAGTTATCCTAACAAAAGTAGTGTTTGCGTGCAAAAGGCTCTGGTGGTGACTCTGCCGTGGGCTCCGCGATGACCTCCGTCCTGCCGTCCTGGCGGTCTTGGTCTTGTTGCATTGATATGGAAACCTTCGCTTGATTCCTCGGGACTCCGCGCATGCGCTTGCCCCTTAGCACCAAAGAGGAAACTGGTACACTGTGCCCGCTGGCGCCCGCCTAGCCTTGGTCGCCATGGCTCACGTCATGTGAACCTCGCGAGGTGCGCCTTGCCTTGATATCTCCGCTCCTCGGGAGCAAGCCTAGCGAGGCCGCCCCCAGGGAGGTCTTGGTGTCGTCCACCTCGCGAGGCTTGGCCCCGCGTGAGGGTCTTCTGCTATTGCTGCCAAACTGGGCCGTACAGGGCCGCTGATGGAGCCATGCCACGGGCCGCAGGCAGGCAAGTCTGGGCACCCCTGGTCCCAGAATGCCAACAGTAGCCCCCGGGGCCAAGGCGCGCTCGAAGTTGGCTTCGAGGCGAAGCCGAATAGCAAGTGCGGAGCACCACGGGCCCCAACAGCCTGCGGCCTCGGTCGACGCATGGCGATTGATGGGATGTGGGCGCCCCCACTTCCCCAGGCAACATTGATATTCGCATGGCTTGGTGGCCGCCGTCATCGACTCAGCTCCATCTTCATTGCTTGTCGTGAGCTTCCCTAGCCCCTCCACCTTCTCAGCTCCTCCTTGTTGCCATGGCGCCGAAGTCTGCAAGGAAGAAGAAGAAGACGAGCCGCGCTCTGGCCAAGCCTTCGCCGTCCTTTGAGCCTGCCATCAAGCGGTCGGTGGTGGTCAACCAGGAAGGGCTGGACAAGGTTCGGCCAGCACTCGCCTCAAATTCCAGTGAATGGGGGGCAATGGTGGCCTGGCCTGGCTCCCGTGCCGCAATTGATATGACAGCCACTGAGATCCCCATTCATCTTCCTGCCCTCTGGGCTGGCCTGATTCCCCCTTTTTCCGCTTTCTTCAATGTTGTGCTCTCACATTACCAAATCCATGCGCTGCATCTGGATCCCCAATCTATCACACTCCCTGATGTCTTCGCCTTCATCTGTGAGGCCATGGTGGGCATCGCTCCTTCTATGGCCTTGCTTCGCCATTTCTTCTCTCTTCATCTGACCAATGACCGCCGTGCTCGGGGTGCGTGACCTTTCAGGCTGTAGCGGCGATGACCGACTCGGGAATTGATTTCAAGCTCTCACCAGTTGTAAGCGGGTTTTCAAAACGGTGGGTGTTTGTGGACGCCGGTGTGCTCTCCCCCCTTCTCTTGCTCCCACAAGCACCGGCCGCCCCAAGCTCTGGCTGGGGGCATGCGAGGCTCGTCGACCAGTGGCTCGCCCATGTTTGGCGATGGCGCCCATGGTGGTGAAGGATTTCATTTGGTGTTGTATTGCTCCGCTTCAGCGTCATTCCCGGCTGATGTGGACCTTCTCTGGCTGTGGGGACCCCATGAGGCTTCATGCATCTGCTCTTCCTCCCGAGGCATGGAGTATAGTGCTCGAGCTCCTGACAGGTGACCCAGTGCTAGCCAATCTACCGGAGGAGGGTTGCCTATTGTACTATTGCTCAAACAAGGTGGAGTTTGTGAAGTAGATGCCCCTTTTCGATGAATGGGGGCTGTGCCCAGCTGGCCTTGATGGGCCGCGCGAGAACCTCATCCTTATGGTTCCTCTTCCTGCTGCCACTATGGCACGCAACCCAGAGGTGGATGCCGGGGGGCGAGTGCCACAGGACACCAAGGAGGTGGCTTTTGCTGAAGGAGCGACGTCGGGCGAAGCTCTCGAGGTGGCTGCTCCCGAGGCTGGAGTTTACGGTCTTGAGGCAGGCATTGAGGATCCGCCGCGGCCTGATGCTCCTAAGGCCACCCCCCGGCCCCAACAAGTGCTTTGGGTGCAGGCGGTCGCTCTTCGGGCTTCGGTCAGTTCCGCCTGGACTACGAAGCACTCTGCAAGAGGAGGGATCTCCAAGCTGCAGTGGTGGAGCCTACTGGCCGTTGAAGCAAAGGAATTACATAGCCATAGACAAGTAAGTACCCCATCTTTGTGGTTTCCTGAGTGCTGCATCCTTTCCTGACTGTGGCTCTTTAGGATCCCCTTGGCTGGAGCGGTGAGATATCCAGAGGTGCGGCCCCCGCCGGCCATCGGCTTGCCATTGACCCTGAGGTCTGCTTGCCGGACTGCTGCGCCAGGCCCGGGGCCCGCTCCGGAGGTGGATGCGCCGACCTGGGGCCTTGATCTGGCTCTCTTGGCGTCACTTCTTCGTGCCCCGGCCTGGGGTGTAGCTGGCGTGCCAAGGACTCCTCCATTGGTCATCACCGGCGGCTAGGCGGCCCCAGCACCGGCTTCATCTTCAGGTGGTGCGGCCGCGTCACTTAGCACCTTTGTCGAAGCTCCCATGGTGGCAGAGAAGGCATCGGCCTCGAGCTCTCTGCCGGGGGCAAGCAAGCCAGTGATACGTATCCAATGTATCTATAATTTTTGATTGTTCCATGCTATTATATTATCTGTTTTGGATATTTAATGGGCTTTAATATGCTCTTTTATATTATTTTTGGGACTAACCTATTAACCGGAGGCCCAGTGCCAGTTTCTATTTTTTTGCCTATTTTAGAGTTTCACAGAAAAGGAATACCAAACGGAATGAAACCTTCGCGATGTTCTTTCTTGGACCAAAAGCAAATGAGAAGACTTGGGACAAGGCTGTGATTGATGCTTACCTTGACGGGCTTGAGGCTTCTGGTTTGAGTGACTTGTCCCGAGTGACTAGTGTGGCATCCTTCTTTTTCAGCCGAGTTGACAGTCTGATCGACAAAATGCTTGAGAAGATTGGAACACCGGAGTTGAAGTCTGGAACGCCACGAGGCGGCCACGAGGCAGGAGGGCGCGCCCAGGGGGTAGGCGCACCCCCACCCCGTGGGACCCTCGTAGCTCCTTCGACGTACTTCTTCCACCTATATATACTCTTATACCCTAGATCGATCACAAAGAGCCACGAAACCACTTTTCCACCGCCGCAACCTTCTGTACCCGTGAGATCCCATCTTGGGGCCTTTTCCGGTGATCTGCCGGAGGGGGAATCGATCATGGAGGGCTTCTACATCAACACCATAGCCTCTCCGATGAAGTGTGAGTAGTTTACCATAGACCTTCGGGTCCATAGTTATTAGCTAGATGGCTTCTTCTCTCTCTTTGATTCTCAATACAAAGTTCTCCTCTATGTTCTTGGATATCTATTCGATGTAATACTCTTTTGCGGTGTGTTTGCCGAGATCCAATGAATTGTGGGTTTATGAAAAATATTATCTATGAATATTATTTGGTTCTTCTTTGAATTCTTATATGCATGATTTGATATCTTTGCAAGTATCTTCGAATTATCGGTATAGTTTGGCCTACTAGATTGATCATTCTTGCAATGGGGGAAGTGCTTAGCTTTGGGTTCAATCTTGTGGTGTCCTTTCCCAGTGACAGTAGGGGCAGCAAGGCATGTATTGTATTGTTGCCATCGATGATTAAAAGATTGGGTTTATATCATATTGATTGAGTTTATCCCTCTACATCATGTCATCTTGCTTAAAGCGTCACACTGTTCTTATGAACTTAATACTCTAGATGCATGCTGGATAGCGGTCGATGTGTGGAGTAATAGTAGTAGATGCAGAATCGTTTTGATCTACTTGACATGGACGTGATGCCTATATTCATGATCACTGCCTTAGATATCTTCATAACTATGCACTTTTCTATCAATTGCTCGGCAGTAATTTGTTCACCCACCGTAATACATGCTATTTTGAGAGAAGCCACTAGTGAATCCTATGGCCCCCGGGTCTCTTTCTTGTTATATTGCATCTCTTTTATTTACATCGCATCTCGTTTACTATTTTGCAATCTTTACTTTCCAATCTATATAACAAAAATACCAAAAATATTTATTTTACTATCTCTATCAGATCTCACTTTTGCAAGTGACCATGAAGGGATTGCCTACCCCTTTATCGCGTTGGTTGCGAGGTTCTTGATTGTGCAGGTACTAGGTGACTTGTGCGTTGTCTCCTACTGGATTGATACCTTGGTTCTCAAAAACTGAGGTAAATACTTACGCTACTTTGCTGCATCACCCTTTCCTCTTCAATGGAAAACCAACACATGCTCAAGAGGTAGCAGCCAGCTCGAGCTTCCCCAGCAACCCTTGGCACGGAGGACGGACTTGGCCGCGCATTGGAGCATGCGCGCAGATGTGGACTCGTACGCCATGAGCTCTTTCAGGAGAAGATGGGTGCGCTGAGCCGCCTCGGGGGAGATCTCGTGGCGGTTGACGCTCGCCTTGAGACGGAGGACCTCCGCCTGGCTCATGAGTGCCACCAATTGAAGGTCGCTATCAACCTTGGGCAGCTTCAACACGAGCGTGACAAGGCAAAGGCCACAGTGGCCCTCGCTGCCTCCCGCGAGGCCAGCGCTCGGGCCTTGGAGGAGGCGAAGGAGGCCGACCACCATCGCGAGAGCGCCGAGAAGCAGGAACACGAGCTTTTGGCCTTGAATGCTGCCTTGGAGCAGCAGATCGAGGCGCGCAGGACCTTCTTGGCATCAATGAGGGGAGCGCCTTCCGAAGAGATGGAGATCCTGATGCGCGAGGAGGCACTAGCACTGGAGGCCTTGGAGCGCAGCCTGGAGCATAATCGGCTGGAGATGAGGGAGCGCCATGTGGCCGTGGTCGAAGATGCCATCACCTCCCGCGAAGCCAAGATCCAGGAGGAGGTCGACCAGAGGGTGGTAAAGGCTCGTGCAGATCTTGCCAACGAGTACGACCTGAAGCTGAAGTTCCAGGAGGCCAAAGCTGAGGGCAGGACCACCGTCCTAAGGTCAAGGCTGGACGAAGCAGAGCAGCATGAGAGGACCGCTGTGGCGGCCTAGACCTCTGCCCATGTCGCCCTAGCCTCCGCGCGTGCTGATCTGCTCTCGCTACAGCAGCAGATTGATGAAGCCGCGTCCCTCACGCAGCAGAAAAGGGAGGAGGCGTGCCGTCGGTAGACGTTGCAGCGCGAGCACGCCCCCATGCTCCAGGCCCTCAGGGTGAGGGCCAACCGAGCCGTGGGCGTCATCTGCGAGGAGAATGTCTCTCATCCTCGCATGGAAGACTATGACAGCCACCTTCGCTTCTTCACAAAAGTTGTGATGTGCCTAGAGGACCAGGCCGTGAGGGCTTACGAGCTCGTCGAGGAGAGGAGTCGGAGCCTCCTAGGGCGAGCGTTCTCATGCGTCTTCAGTCATCTTCAGAACCTCGACACCCACTTCGAATTTGATGCCGCCATAGCCCAGTGCCCGGGGCTATCCGGGACAACCTGTCACACTTGATGGACAATCAAGTGGATGGCCTGGTCAGGGCGTTCGCAACCGAGGACGACGAAGAAGGCGCGGTCAATGATGGCGAAGACGATGCTAGCGATAGCGCTAGCAGCGCGTATGAGAGCGACCAGTGCGACGCCGCGAGCAACATGTCTAGTCAAGCCCGCACTCCTTTGCCTTGAACCTGCACGCAAAGACTTGGGCACGGCCCCGCAGGGTGTGAGAGCATTTTGGAGGGGGAGCCGCTCATGTATGTAAATTAATGTGCTGTTCTCTTTTTAAGCCAGACCTAAAACATGCATTTGCAAGCTTGTGAGTCCTTGAGCAGGGTTATTGCTCCGATTCACCTTGATCCTAGCAGGTCTTGAGTGGGCTCTGAGGTTTTTGGCGTGCCTTTCTCCTGAGGAGAGTCCACGGGAGCTCGCGAGCCCTGAGCCTCTTGAGGAGCCTGCAGATTCGTCCAAGAGGGCCACACTAGGAGCATTCAGCGGACCTTGACAGGATGCGCACGCGGCAATGGCGCGGTGCGTGCACTCTTGCCCCGAGGGAGTCCTATCCAAGTCGCCTAAACGCGCCCAGCCGTGGTCTGCTGACAAGCCCCTGAGCCACGGAGCACTCGCAAGACGTGGGTCGGGGGCGCGTGTCTTAAAAAACAAAGCACACGACCATAACGCAAGGAGGCCAGTAGAAAACCAGAGAATAACTCCCCCCAACTTTAAATGTCACAAAAGAACTTCAATTCTCAATCCGAAGGAAGAAGGCGAATGAGTTGCAGAAAAAAGGGGCAAAGGCAAACAGCCGCGTCCGGCACCTAGCTAGTCTTCTTGTCTTCTCACCAGCGCGGAGCTAAGTGATTTCACTGGATGTGAGCATAGTCATTGGGGGACAGTGTCGACAGCCAGCGCGGAGCATGGTGCTTCCACTTGGACGTGGGAGAGAGCCCTCGAGGCTGAGGTGCGGCACAATAGAGACTTCGGGGCGTGTACAGCCCCACTCATTATTGCATGGGAGTGTCACGAGCGGAGACCTTCACAGGCGTGAGCCTTACTTCATATCGCCTGACGAGGGCCCTGCCTTGCGCCTCCCCCGACCATCGTTGGGACGTACGGAAACCAGGATGGTACCAAGGGGCAAGGGGGACACTAGCGGCGCCCTCGATGACTACGGGCCCTCTGTCGGGGGAAGGGCTCGCTGGCGCGAGGGGGTGCCGTGTCCGGGCCTCGCCTGTGCAGCCCCTAGCATGTCGGTCCTGCCTAGGGCGGGGGCACTGCGCCAGGGTGTCCGATCGCTGCTGCAGCCTGCTTGACCTGTGGTCCATGTTTAGCGTAAGCACGTCCCTAGGGTACTGGTCATACCCGGTGGTTCTTGTCGTCAAAGGGTTCGACGAAGTCTCCAGGCAGCTCATGGAAAGCCCCTTGCTCCAACGGATCTCCTGCCCAGCTCGGCTCGGGGTATGAGCTGGGGCCTTCCTCAGGCGTGTATTCCAGGTCCATGCGGGGCACGTAGGCATTAGGGGCGGCTGCTGCAGAGCCTTCGCTTGGGTGCCCCATGACTTAGGTTTTCGCGTCCTGTGCCTGATCCAAGCGGTCGCGGGGCGACGCCCCAGTGCGGCCCCTTAGAGGACCGCTAAGGCCTGCCCCGGCCACTGGCGCCGTGGTTGCGATGGGATGAGCTGCGGAGAGGGCTGTGTTGTTGTGGTCGAGCCCTTCGTGCGCTCCGTGGTGCACGCGGGCGTGTTGGGGCCTGGCACGTGCCTCCGCCACTACCTGGGGGGTGGACAGGGAGCAGAAAGGAGCCACACCTCTGCAGGCGGAGTCACGCAATTTAGCAACCCGCTCGAGTAAGGTGTCGGGGCCATTCTCCGTCAGCTTGCAACGCAGTAGCTCCCTCACCACGATGATCGCGGCTCGCATGTTCGCCTACTCCCGATGAGTATGCGGTGCCGTCATCGCGACATAGCCCGACGACTAAGCGGTGGCACGCGTGCGCCGAGGGGCGAGGGCGGGCGGCGTCGGCCCTCGTCGCCCGCGTCCGGCGGGGTTGGGCGGTGTACGCGCCGCCTGAAGCGTAGAGTGGAGGTCTGGTTGGACGGAGGGCATCGCCCAGGCGGGCCAAGCAGCCCATTGCTCGGCTTGAACACTCGAACCGTCAGCCATCAGGGCCGCAGGGATGGCGGGCCGATTGACGGAAGAGAAGCTTCGACACACCCCTACCTGGCGCGCCGAATGTCGAATTCGGGGCTTCGCAGACCCTTGAGAGGTTCGAACACTGGGGTGCGTACGAAGAACAATCTCTCCCTAGCTCGCTCGCTAACGATCCCACGGCCTAGCTCGAGAAACCCAAGGAACGACAGACACAGATATTTATCCTGGTTCGGGCCACCTTGCGGTGTAATACCCTACTCCAGCTTTGTGGTGGATTGCCTCGATGGGCTAAGGATGAACTAGTATAATGGATGAACAACCTTGGGAGGTGAGGTGTTCTTGAGCTAGATGAGCTGGTGAGCTGGTCAGGGTGGAATGGATCCGAACCTAGATGCCCCCGCTATGGTGGTGGCTAAGTCCTATTTATAGTGGCCTCTGTCCTCTTCCCAAATGTTTAGGCGGGAAGGATCCCACAACGGCCACGTTCGAAGGGAGACAACTAGTACAAGCTATCCTGACAAAAGTAGGCTTCACCTGCAAAAGGCTCTGGTGGTGACACTGCCGTGGTCTCTGTGATGACCTCCGTCTTGCCGTCCTGGCGGTCTTGGTCTTGTTACACCGATATGGAAACCTTTGTTTGATTCCTCGGGACTCCACACCTACGCTTGCCCCCTTAGCACCAAAGAGGAAACTAGTACACTGCGCCCGCTCACGCCCGCCTGGCCTTGGTCGCCATGGCTCATATCATGTGAACCTCGCGAGGTGCGCCTTGCCTTGATATCTCCGCTCCTCGGAAGCCAGCCCAGCGAGGCCGCCCCCAGGGAGGTCTTGGTGTCGTCCGCCTCGCGAGGGTCTTGTCTTGTTGCTGCCGAACTGGGCCGTACAGGGCCGCTAATGGAGCCATGCCACGGGCCGCAGACAGGAAAGTCTGGGCACCCCCGGTCCCAGAATGCCAACATTGATGTGTACTTATCTAGTGTTCATAGTAACCCTAGGGTATTTGATACCGATTCAGTTGCTAAGATTAGTAACTTGAAACAGGAGTTGCAAAATGAGCAGAGACTAGTTAAGGGCGAGGTGACGATGTGTGTTGGAAGTGATTCCAAGGTTGATAAGATCACCATCGCACACTCCCTCTATCTTCGGGATTAGTGTTGGACCTAAATAAATGTTATTTGGTGTTTGTGTTGAGAATGAATATGGTTGGATCATGTTTATTGCGATACGGTTATTCATTTAAATCAAAGAATAATTGTTGTTCTATTTAGATGAATAAAACCTTCTATGGTCCTACACCCAATGTAAATAATTTATTGAATCTCAATCGTAATGATACTCATATTCATAATATTGATGCCAAAAGATGCAAAGTTGATAATGATAGTGCAAAATATTTGTGACACTGCCTTTTTGATCATATTGGTGTAAAGCGCATGAAGAAACTCCATGCAGATGGGCTTTTCGAATCACTTGATTATGAATCATTTGTTACTTGCGAACCATGCCTCATGGGCAAGATGACTAAAACTCTGTTCTACCGGAACAATGGAGCGAGCCAGTGACTTATTGGAAATAATACATACCGATGTATGCGATCCGATGAGTGTTGAGGCTCGTGGCGGGTATCATTATTTTTTCACCTTCATAGATGATTTAAGCAGATATGGGTATATCTACTCAATGAAACATAAGTGTGAAACATTTGAAAAGTTCAAAGAATTTCATAGTGAAGTGGAGAATCATCGTAACAAGAAAATGAAGTTTGTACGATGTGATCGTGGAGGTGAATATTTGAGTTATGAGTTTGGTTTTCATTTGAAACAATGTGGAATAGTTTCACAACTCATGCCACCTGGAACACCACATCGTAATGGTGTGTCCAAACATCATAACCGTACTTTATTAGATATGGTGCGATCTATGATGTCTCTTACTGATTTACCGCTATCGTTTTGGGGTTGTGCTTTAGAGACGGCTGCATTCACATTAAATAGGGCACCATCTAAATCTTTTGAGATTACACCATATGAACTGTGGTATGGCAAGAAACCTAAGTTGTTGTTACTTAAAGTTTGGAGCTGCGATGATTATGTGAAAAAGCTTCAACCTGATAAGCTCGAACCCAGATCGGAGAAATGTGTCTTCATAGGATACCAAAAGGAGACTGTTGGGTACACCTTCTATCACAGATCCGAAGGCCAAATATTCGTTGCTAAGAATGGATCCTTTCTAGAGAAGGAGTTTCTCTCGAAAGAAGTGAGTGGGAGGAAAGTACAACTTGATGAGGTAATTGTACCTTCTCCAGAATTAGAAAGTAGTTCATCACAGAAATTAGTTCCAGTGATTCCTACACCAATCAGTGAGGAAGCTAATGATGATGATCATGAAACTTTAGATCAAGTTACTACCGAACCTCGTAGGTCAACCAGAGTACGATCCGCACCAGAGTGGTACGGTAATCCTATTCTGGAGGTCATGTCACTTGACCATGACGAACCTACGAACTATGAGGAAGTGATGATGAGCCCAGATTCCATGAAATGGCTTGAGGCCATGAAATCTGAGATGAGATCCATGTAGGAGAAAAAAGTGTGGACTTTGGTTGACTTACCCGATGATCGGCAAGCCATAGAGAATAAATTGATCTTCAAGAAGAAGACTGGCCGACGGTGTCCTGGACTAGGGGGTACTCACCGCGTCATCTCCCGATCCGTTAGATTGGGCCGAGGACCTCCATGGCCGTATACTCATGGGCCAGTTCGGACAGTTGCCGCATACATGGAAGATTCCACAAGACTTGGTGATCAAGACAAGGACTCCTCCCCACCGGCGTATTCGGTTAGGACTCTTGTTATCCTAGGCCTCTGGTGCATTACATAAACCGAGGCCAGGCTAGTCGATATATCAGATACATACAATCATACCATAGGCTAGCTTCTAGGGTTAACCTCTCCGATCTCGTGGTAGATCAACTCTTGTACTACTCATATTATCAAGAATAATCAAGCCGGAAGTAGGGTTTTACCTCCATCAAGAGGGCCCGAACCTGGGTAAAACATCGTGTCCCCTGCCTCTTGTTACCATCCGCCTTAGATGCACAGTTCGGGACCCCCTACCCGAAATCCGCCGGTTTTGACACCAACATTGGTGCTTTCATTGAGAGTTCCGCTGTGTGTTCGGCAAAAGGTTGATGGCTCGCCTGCAGATCAACTACGGCTTCGGCATCTTCGTCACCAGCTCGACTGGTCACCTTGGTTCGACCAAGGACTGTGCCCTACCTCCGATCGTCATGTTCAGATGAGGGCCTTTATAAACATCAACTCCGATCTCTATCAAGATCATGGAGGAATCATCCAGGGAGCCCGGGGGCTCAACGTAAACATTGCCCTCGGGCGACCGTGCTGTTTTTCTGGACAACAAACTTGTGTCCGCCGCCACCGCCTCCTCAAGTGTCTTTTTAATGATTGCTTCGATGGAATTGTCTGGAATTGAGTCTACAACAACCCTGGAAAATTTCGTCGAGTTCCGATGGAGGAATCTCTGGTAATCCACGATATACCGAAGCCTTGTCAAATCTGGACGGGAATCTGGATGAGTTTAGGGCGTGGTGTCCAGCTTCTAGCTCAGACGTCCTTTGGCAGATCCAACCGTTGATCGGCT
The DNA here is from genome assembly GCF_056163025.1 of Triticum urartu. Lineage (NCBI taxonomy): Eukaryota > Viridiplantae > Streptophyta > Magnoliopsida > Poales > Poaceae > Triticum > Triticum urartu. The sequence goes on from NC_141877.1 coordinate 229,955,989, forward strand.
GCGGAATTCCTATATCTACGACCTCTCATAATTTCAGCTCGATCCGACCGTACAAACTCCGCGAACCTTCCGATTAGTGCATCACTTTTCGGATCTGTTTTCTGCGCGAAAACGAACCCGACCCGAGTTCGTCTTTTTTATGAACGGGGTTTCGGACATCCTTTTGAAGGAAGTTTTGTATGGGGTATTGTGTTTTGTTCCCGAGCACATCCCAATAACTTTAAGATCTTTTGAGCATGATCTTCAACGTCATGCTGGTGTCAAACCAGTCCGACAATGTTGCTCCACGGCTGCCAACCTGCACTAGACACGTCGTCACTTTGTTGAGCCGAGCTCAACTTCTTCGGATCATCATCTCGGCAAGCCGAATAAGAGTCCGACATCGCGAAGGATAAATCATCACCAACATCGCCGCCCCACGGATTACATGGAGCGGGCATACCGGCATCACTGCACGGTCGCTTCATCAAGCCGACATCGACCACGTCACGACCTGCATCGGCAGGGCCGCACTATTGCTTCTTCAAGCTGGTGTCCATCACGCCGACCTACTTCGACTCATCGGCTAACATCGAGGCTTCGACATCTCGGCTGGACCGGGGGCTTCGCCATCTCTTCATCAACCTACTCCGGACACTTCGGCGTCACTAGCTGACCAGCTCTGTCACGTTAGCTGGACCGAGGGCTTTGCCTCGGCGAGCCAACCATTGCCAGCATTGTCATGCCGTCGTTTTATCGCCCATCAGGCAATGGGTGTGCGGATCGAGTCCCAATTTTGGGAATCACCTTCCTTCGGATTGCTACAACAAATAAACCAGGTGCTATTAATCCCAGTATTTTTGCTTGTTTGGGTTCATTTTTTCCAAGGAATTATTACTCCGTCTTGTCCATCATATGTACACAGGTCTATCAAATGGTGGCCGCATTAACGACGGTCGCATGGTGGTTCAGTCAGTCTCCGTACATAGTCCGGCGAATGCCGCATCCAGAACTCAGACCGACCTGTGAATTCAGGCTTTGCCACGCCTTTACCGCATCACGCCGACGCCCTGCATGGACATTGACTTCGGCGCCAGGCCATATTTCTTTTATTACTCACTTTGCATAAAATATTTGTTATGCAACGACTTTTTTAATCTCCGGTTTGCATCACTTTTTGTGCACAGGAAAATGATCTGGGTTGGGCAGTATCGTCAACTCGGCGTATTGACATACCATGCCACCTCGGCTAGATGGGGGGCTTCGTCAACACTTCATTACCCCATGCCGGGGACTTCGGCATCACTCTGCCGGCCTGCATTGACCGTGCTATGCCACCACTTCGGCGTGTCGAGCTCTCCGCTCCGCCACCTCGGGACCGGCTTGGGGGATGGAACCTTGTCCCGCATCAAGCTCAGACCGCGTCATCAATGCCGAACACATTAATCAGCTAAGTCGCTTTCATGCTCAAAGTTTTAATTTTTAACTTGTTTTCGGTTCGACCAAGCGTTATACTTTTTTGGAAAGAAGTTGCTTGTAAAAAATCTCCTTGTCAAAACTTTGTTTGTGACATGCAAATTCAAATACCCCGTTTACTTGGGGGCTTCCTTCATGAAGCTTTTTCCTCTTGCATATGATTATACTTGTACGGCTTCGTTCCTTGTTCGTGTATTACGCCATAATATGCACCATATTGACTTAAGTGATTTGCAAGCTAGGTTGCCTGGCTCCTGTGCTTACCCCTACGTTCCCAATTGTTCGGCTAGGGAGTAAAGGGAGCACCTCTGCGATTGTCATGCCCGGGTCCTCCGAGCCCTGACCTCAGACTGGGTGAAGCCGAAAGCTAGCGCTCTTATTATTTTCAATCATGGTCGGCACACAACGGAACTCATGAGTACAAAAAATCTATTGCACAAGTCTCATAGTAATAATGAGCACCGAAGAAAGGTATCGGTGGGGGTACTATTTTCTTCGAAGATGCTTCTTACACTTTGTTAGTAATATAGCATAAGTTCCCTGAGCGCGCTTTGTCTATTACAGCCTTATGGCCTGATTGCCTGGTCATCGGAAACACCGTCGATACTCTCGACAGGCTGAGTACATGACAATTTTCGGCCCTTGGCCGAAGAGGGAGAAGCCGACGGTCGGTTAAGACACGTTTAAAGTTCGGGTGAACACAAATATGATATAAGTACTTCGGTACATACAATCATTATACATCAAATTATTTTACCCAAGTCACTTGGGGGCTCCTAAAATTTATATGAGCTATTTTATAGTAAATGTGTTTTCTTCTTGGTCATTGCAAAGTCTTTTTCTACTGCTCCTTTTTTGACGTGAGTGTGTGGTCAATAGCCAGATAACCCATTTTCTCTCTAGTGATCTCTCGTGTTTAGTTCGCTAAACTGGTCTAACGAGAAGCACTCCACCTTCGGGATAGGAGGCTGCAGCCGTAGGCTGACCCGCTTGAAATCTTGAGATCGGATGTGTCATATTAATGCACGACAGAAACACAATTTTTTTTCCCAATTTTCGGATTGGCACCGAACACTTGATCTTGTTCGGACGTCAAGTTTTTACTGACGTTTTTTGGTTTTCCAAGCTTATGGCACTTTTAACCTATTTGTGCGTTTCTAGCATTAGTCTCGCAGTGCAACGCCGGACACCTTTAGGGATCCGGCAAAAACATTCTCGGATATTGCTATATATGCATCGGTTTCGAATTGTGTCTTCGGTCAATAGTTGGGTTGCCCGGCTCCTGTGCTTGCCTCCTACATTCCGCTTTGTTCGGCTAGGTGTGCAAAGGGAGAACCACTGTGATTGTACTTCCAGCTCGCATGGTCAAGCACCTCAGTGGAGAAAGCCGAAAACTGACTGTCACAATAGGCATAAACTGGTCAGCGATCCGATGACTATATTAAATGACGGGTAGTTCATAACATTGGCCGAAGTGTTTATGGCTTGACCTCGGGTGTCCCCGAACAATAATCGGGGGCTCATAGCTAGCTTCCCCAGTTTAAAGCTCCTATGATTAAGCGAAAGTTATAAAGCCCGCATATCTGATTACTTCGTTTCTGCTAACACAACCACCTCCGGGCACCGAGACATCGGCTAAGGGTTGTTTTGTTAGTGCGGAAACACCCTGTGTAGTATCTACCAAGGGGTAGAAGCCGACGATGGGCCACTTTCAACTGATAAACGGTCACAATGGAGTCAAAATAATGATGTAAAGTACTTGGATACATAGAATCATTACACATAATCTGTGATTTTACTCTGGATATCGATCCTTAATTAGGCCACCCGTGCCCACATTAAGGCTCGGGGGCTAATGGGCTTTGCGCTCATTATTTACAAAAATTAAAGGGGCACATCGATCCCCTGATCTGGTGTTGCCACCCGACCAGTGTCTCGGGGGCTACTGCATTGCCTATTTCAATGCAGAAAATTCCAAATGTCAAGTGTTCGGCTTGACCGAACTATGGGCAAATGTGTCTTCGGATAACAATAGGTACCATTTGGACCTATTCAGCGTCAAGCTAAATAAATTACGGCAACTTTTCAAGACCCTCTCTCAAGGGCCCGTTCGCCGATCACTATTATCTCTAATATATTACACTGCGTTTTTATTCCTATGTATGCTGCCGAGCTAGGAGTTGATCCTCAGGCCGATTTCGCACATCGTCCCGAGTCTCAAGGGCTACTGGGAACAGCGGTTTCATGTTTTCCTTCAGGTGCATCTCAGGTTTTAGAACGACACACACCTTGAGGGCTACTGGATATACATATACCGGTTATATGTCTCGGCAGAGAATAAATTGCACCAATAAAAAATATATTCACAAAATATCATCCCGCTGTCGGGTGGTGCACCACCTCCGAAGCAGTCCGAAATAAAGCTCGGGCGCTAGTGGCTGGCTCCATAGATGGCATTTCCAGCATTAAGCTCGGCTAAACTCCTTCAACTTTTTTCGACCAAGATGATCTATGACATCTTGGATATAGTCCGGCATTGGAGCTTGGACACAGTCCGGCGTTGGAGCTCGGATACATTTCGGCGTTGGAGCTCGGAAGCAGTCCGAGATTGGTGCTCGGCTGCAAAAGATACCTCGAATGCAGTCCGGCGTTAGAGCTCGGAGCAAGAGGACACTACTTCAAACCCGAGGTGTGGCATAAAAATAACGAGGCATTGATAATGGTTGGAAACTTAAAGGGGCTCCTCGGATACCCGACGTGTAAACTCGTCGAACGCATTTCGGCGATCCTCAAGATCGAAGATGAGAAGATTTGTTGAACCAGTTTTCAAGACTGACAACCGAAGATGAAGAACAGTTCGGAAGAATTGAGGAGCGTCCCTAACTTGAAGACCAGTTCAGGGGGCTACTGACGGTGTCCTGGACTAGGGGTACTCACCACGTCATCTCCTGATCCGTTAGATTGGGCCGAGGAACCCCATGGCCGTATACTCATGGGCCAGTTCGGACAGTTGCCGCATACATGGAAGATTCCACAAGACTTGGTGATCAAGACAAGGACTCCTCCCCACCAGCGTATTAGGCTAGGACTCTTGTTATCCTAGGCCTCTGGTGCATTATATAAACCGAGGCCAGGCTAGTCGATATATCAGATACATACAATCATACCATAGGCTAGCTTCTAGGGTTTAGCCTCTCTGATCTCATGGTAGATCTACTCTTGTACTACCCATATCATCAATATTAATCAAGCAGGACGCAGGGTTTTACCTCTGTCAAGAGGGCCCGAACCTGGGTAAAACATCGTGTCCCCTGCCTCCTGTTACCATCCGCCTTAGACGCACAGTTCGGGACCCCCTACCCGAGATCCGCCGGTTTTGACACCGACACTGGCGCTGACGGTAATGTTACTGTCTACAAAGCTCGACTCGTTGCAAAAGGTTTTCAACAAGTTCAAGGAGTTGACTACGATGAGACCTTCTCACCCGTAGCGATGCTTAAGTCTGCCCGAATCATGTTAGCAGTTGCTACATTTTATGATTGTGAAATTTGGCAAATGAATGTCAAAACTGCATTCCTTAATGGATATCTTAAAGAAGAGTTGTATATGATGCAACCAGAAGGTTTTATCGATCCTAAAGGTGCTAACAAAGTGTGCAAGCTCCAGCGATCCATCTATGGAATGGTGCAAGCATCTCGGAGTTGGAATATATGCTTTGATGAGTTGATCAAAGCATATAGTTTTATACAGACTTGTGGTGAGGGCTGTATTTACAAGAAAGTGAGTGGGAGCACTACAACCTTCCTGATAAGTATATGTGAATGACATATTGTTGATCGGAAATGATGTAGAATTTTCTAGAAAGCATAAAGGAGTGTTTGAAAGGAGTTTTTCAAACAAAGAACTCGGTGAAGCTACTTACATATTAGGCATCAACATCTATAAAGATAGATCAAGACGCTTGATAAAGACTTTCGATGAGTACATACCTTGATAAGATTTTCAAGGAGTTCAAAATGGATTAGTCAAAAAATGAGTTCTTGACCTGAGGTGTAAGGTGTGAAGTTGAGTAAAGACTCAAAACCCGACCACGACAGAAAATAGAAAGAGAAGGAAAAGTCATTCCCCGTGCCTTAGTCACAGGCTCTATAAAGTATGCTATGTTGTGTACCAGACCTATCGTGTACCTCACCATGAGTTTTTCAAGAGGGTACAATAGTGATCCAGGAGTGGATCACTGGACAGCGGTCAAAATTATCCTTAGTGGAATAAGGATATATTTCTCGGTTATGGAGGTGACAAAAAGTTCGTCGTAAAGGGTTATGTTGATGCAAGTTTTGACACTGATCCGGATGACTCTAAGTCTCAATTTGGATACATATTGAAAGTGGGAAAAATTAGCTAGATTAATTCCATGCAGCGCATTGTAGACATAGAAATTTGCAAAATACATACGGATCTGAATGTGGCAGACCCATTGACTAAACTTCTCTCACAAGCAAAACATGATCACACTTAGTACTCTTTGGGTGTTAATCACATGGCGATGTGAACTAGATTATTGACTCTAGTAAACCCTTTGGGTGTTAGTCACATGGTGATGTGAACTATTGGTGTTAAATCACATGGCGGCGTGAACTAGATTATTGACTCTAGTGCAAGTGGGAGACTGAAGGAAATATGCCCTAGAGGCAATAATAAAGTTGTCATTTATATTTCCTTATATCATGATAAATATTTATAATTCAGCTAGAATTGTATTAACCGGAAACATGATACATGTGTGGATAAATAGACAAAACACAGTGTCCCTAGTTAGCCTCTACTGGACTAGCTCGTTAATCAAAGATGGTTAAGTTTTCCAACCGTAGACATGTGTTGTCATTTGATGAACGAGATCACATCATTAGGAGAATGATGTGATGGACAAGACCCTTCCGTTAGCTTAGCATTATGATTGTTAAGTTTTATTGCTATTGCTTTCTTCATGACTTATACATATTCCTTTGACTATGAGATTATGCAACTCCCGAATACTGGAGGAACACCTTGTGTGCTATCAAACGTCACAACGTAACTGGGTGATTATAAAGATGCTCTATAGGTGTCTCCGAAGGTGTTTGTTGGGTTGGCATAGATCGTGATTAGGATTTTTCACTCTGAGTATCGGAGAGGTATCTCTGGGCCCTCTCGGTAATGCACATCATAATAAGCCTTGCAAGCAATGTGACTAAGGAGTTAGTTGTGTGATGATACATTACAGAACAAGTAAAGAGACTTGCCGGTAACGAGATTGAACTAGGTATGGAGATACCGACGATCGAATCTCGGGCAAGTAACATACCGATGACAAAGGGAATAACATATGTTGTCATAATTGATTGACCGGTAAAGATCTTCGTAGAATATCAGGAGCCAATATGAGCATGTAGTTTACGCTATTGGTTATTGACCGGAGATGTGTCTCGGTCATGTCTACATAGTTCTCGAACCTGTAGAGTCCGCACACTTAACGTTCGATGATGATTTGTATTATGAGTTATGTGATTTGATGACCGAAGTTTGTTCGGAGTCCCAGATGAGATCACAGACATGACGAGGAGTCTCGAAATGGTCGAGAGGTAAAGATTCATATATTGGATGGTTATATTCTGACGTCGTAATGGTTCCGAGTGATCCAGGTATTTTTCGGGAGTACCGAGGGGTTACCGGAACCCCCGGGGAAGTTAACGGGCCTTAGTGCGCTTTAATGGAGAAAGGGAAGAAGGGCCACGAGGTGGCGCACGCCTCCCCCCTGCCCAAACCGAATTGGACAAGGGGTGGGGGCACGGCCCCCTCCTTCCTTCTCCTTCTCCCCTCCTTCCTTTCCCTCCGATGGAAGAAAGGAAAAGCGGGGAGGGGCGAATCCTACTTGGACTAGGAGTCCAAGTAGGACTCCCCCTGGCGCGCCTCCTCCTAGGCCGGCCTCTTTCTCCCCCTTCCTTTATATACGTGGGTAGAGGGGCACCCCAAAGCACAATAGACAATCTCTTAGCCGTGTGTGGTGCCCCCTCCACAGTTTAACACCTCGGTCATATCGTTGTAGTGCTTAGGCGAAGCCCTGTGCCGGTAACTTCATCATCACCATCGCCACGCCGTCGTGCTGATGGAACTCTCCTTCATTCTCAACTGGATCAAGAGCTCGAGGGACGTCATCGTGCTGAACGTGTGCTGAACACGAAGGTGCCGTACGTTCGGTACTTGGATCGGTTGGATCGTGAAGACGTTCGACTACATCAACTGCGTTACTAAATGCTTCCGCTTTCGGTCTACAAGGGTACGTGGACACACCCTCCCGTCTCACTGCAATGCATCTCCTAGTTAGATCTTGTGTGATCGTAGGAAATTTTTAAAATTAGTACGTTCCCCAACAGGCAGCGCCGCAGTCCGCATGTTGCCCATCGACCACTTTCAGCTTCATGTTGAAGACCTGAATCCATAGGCTGAAGTGGGGGGGAATGCGCAGGTGCGCCTCGCACATGACGATGAACGCCGAAATGTGGAAGAAGGAATTTGGGGCTAGATCGTGGAAATCTAGCCCATAATAGAAGATGAGGCCACGTACGAAAGGGTGGAGGGGAAACCCTTGTCTGTAGAGGAAGTGGGGGATAAACACCACCCTCTCATTGGGCTCTGGAGTAGGGATGATTTGTTTTTTGGTGGGGAGCCGATGCGCGATGTTCGCAGCCAAGTACCCCACTTCCCGGAGTTCCTTGATGTTCCTCTCCGTGACGGAGGAAGCCATCCACTTGCCCTGTGAACTGGATCCGTCCATGACTGGAAGGGTTGGGCGGTGGGAAAGGTCGAAGCTTGGGCGCTAGAGCTCGAGGATGGGAGAGGAAGAAAGAAGGCGTGGGGTAAAAATATGGATCTTTATCCGTTTATATAGGCAGTGAATATCAAGCGCCCCCCCCCCCCACTAGCCTTAAAACTCGCCTATTCCCAAGAGGCCATGCGTATGGCATGGCTAGATTACCCAAATCCGCATTGATGAAAATCCCGCAATAAGGGGGCACGATCTCTGCTTTGACAAGATGTGTCAATAGTGGTTGCATCTCGAAACGCGAAGCGGGAGGCCAAAAAACGGCTCGAAATAATGAAAAGGCCAGACGTGACATTTCTCCGAGTAAGCCGTCGGTAGGTATGCCTTATTAAAGTATTGTACCCTTGTTGTTGAGGGTTTTGACTATTATACAAGCCGGATACAATTCTCGTGTTCAAAATATGGGCCAGACTGATGGGCCATGAATATACAAGGCAGAAGATCACCCCCCGTGTCCGAATCAGACTCTCTTATGTGTGGATGGCAAGTTTTACATCCGGAGGTATAGTTTCCTTTCTCTGTAAACCGACTCTGTACAACCCTAGGCCCCTCAGGTGTCTAATAAACCAAAGGGTTTAGTCCGTAGAGGCTAAGAAAAGTCACATAGGCTAGACATCTAGGGTTTAGCCATTATGATCTCGAGGTAGATCGACTCTTGTAACCCCTATACTCATCAAATACAATCAAGCAGGACGTAGGGTTTTACCTCCATTAAGAGGGCCTGAACCTGGGTAAACATCGTGTCACCCTTCTCTCCTGTTTCCTCCGATCCTCAGACGCATAGTTCTGGACCCCCTACCCGAGATCGACCCGTTTTGACACCGACAATGTTGTGATGTGATATGGTCAAGACGTGATAAGATATAAATTGTTGTATGAGATCATCATGTTTTGTAGAAGTTATCGACAACTGGCAAGAGCCTTATGGTTGTCGCTTTATTGTATGAAATGCAATCTCCATGTAATTGCTTTACTTTATCACTAAGCGGTAGTGATAGCCGTGGAAGCAATAGTTGGCGAGACGACAATGATCCTACAATGGAGATCAAGGTGTCAAGCCGGCGATGATGGAGATCATGACGGTGCTTTGGAGATGGTGATCAAAGGAACAAGATGATGATGGCCATATCATGTCACATATTTTGATTGCATGTGATGTTTATCCTTTATGCATCTTATTTTTCTTAGTACGGCGGTAACATTATAAGATGATCCCTCACTAAATTTCAAGGTATAAGTGTTCTCCCTAAGTACGCACCGTTGCTATAGTTCATTGTGCCGAGACAGCATGTGATGATTGGGTGTTATAAGCTCTACGTTCACATACAACGGGTGCAAGACACTTTTGCATGCGCAGAATACTAGGGTTAAACTTGACGATCCTAGCATATGCAGATATGGCCTCGGAACACTGAGACCGAAAGGTCGAACGGGAATCATATAGTAGATATGATCAAAATAGTGATTTTCACCATTGAAAACTACTCCATCTCACGTGATGATCGAACATGGTTTAGTTGATAAGGCTCACGTGATCATTTAGATGACTAGAGGGATGTCTATCTAAGTGGGAGTTCTTAACTAATGTGATTAATTGAACTTTAATTTATCTTAAACTTAGTACTTGATAGTATTTGCATGTCTATGTTGTTTTAGATCAATGGCCCGTGCTAACGTTCCCTTGAATTTTAATGCGTTCCTAGAGAAAGCAAAGTTGAAATATGATGGTAGCAACTACACGGACTGGGTCCGTAACTTGAGGATAATCCTCATTGCTGCATGGAAGAATTACGTCCTGAAAGCACCGCTAGGTGCAAGACCTGCTGTCGGTGTCAAAAGAGGCGGATCTCGGGTAGGGGGTCCCGAACTGTGCGTATAAGGAGGATGGTAACAGGAGGCAAGGGACACGATGTTTTACCTAGGTTCGGGCCCTCTTGATGGAGGTAAAACCCTACTTCCGGCTTGATTATTCTTGATAATACGAGTAGTACAAGAGTTGATCTACCACGAGATCGAAGAGGCTAAACCCTAGAAGCTAGCCTATGGTATGAGTGTATGTTGTCCTACGGACTAAAACCCTCCGGTTTATATAGACACCGGAGGGGGCTAGGGTTACACAAGGTCGGTTACAAAGGAGGAGATATACATATCTGTATTGCCTAGCTTGCCTTCCACGTCAAGTAGAGTCCCATCTGGACACGGGACGAAGTCTTCAATCTTGTATCTTCATGGTCCAACAGTCTGGCCAAAGGATATAATCCGGCTGTCCGGATACCCCCTAATCTAGGACTCCCTCAGTAGCCCCCGAACCAGGCTTCAATCACGATGAGTCCGGCGCGTAGTGTTGTCTTCGGCATTGCAAGGCGGGTTCTTCTCCAAATTTTGAACGTTTGTTAAGCAGTGTCCGGTCCCATAAATGTTGAACCTCTTGGCTTCTGCGCCCAATAAGGGCTATCTTCCACGTGTCAAATGAATGTGAGGCGCCAGTGCGTTTTTACATTCGCCCCCCTAGCCAGATAAATAAATTGTCTATTAAAGGGATGGGGATTCTTAGATCCAATCCATACCATCCTCCCCCAGCGAGAATCCATCAGAGCGTGCTTCGGAAAGATCCACTCCAGCATGGCCGACCTCCGCAGCTCCTCCTCCCGTCCCCATAGCCCTAAGCCCGGTGATTGGGAGAGGTGTTCAGTCCCACACAGTCGATTAGTCGAACTGCAGACTAAGGGATTTCTCCCTCCAGCATACATGGTGCCCGTCCGAGCCGGGCTCGCCACCTACAATGGCGGGGAGCAAGCGGAGAGCTTCCCCAGCCGCTCTACTGGGGAGCGGGTATGCCTTGTCCCATATTTATTGAGGGGACTCGGATTTCCGATTCATCCGTTCCTTCGCGGGCTCGTGGAATTTTACGGCCTCCAACTGCATAATTTCACCCCCGCTTCCATTTTACACATCGCCGGCTATGTTGCCCTCTGCGAGTTATTCCTGGGCTGCGAGGCTCATTTCAAGCTGTGGAAAAGGTTATTTTGCCTCGTCCCTCGCACACAGAAGGGGGCACTTTATCAAGTGAGCGGAGCCGAAATATGGCGCATCGCCGAAACTGGATACCTGTCCGGTACTCCGAAGAAGAGTCCGAAGACTGGCCTTCGGAATGGTTTTATATGGAGGACGTCCCCCTTCCGGACCCTGTTCGGCGGGGTATTCCTGAGTTCAGCAATGCTCATCTGAAGAAACGCCGAAGTTGGCGCCCACAGAGCCCCCAGGAGGAAGACAACGGAGAAGTCCTTTACCTGATGAACCGGATTAAAGCGCTGGCTCAATCAGGATTGACAGTAATCAAGGTTATGTTAATATGCATAATGCGGGGAGTGCAACCACTTCAATATCGAGGGCACCCCTTGTGGTGTTTTAACGGGGAGGATGATGCCACCCGTTGCGGGCGTAAGGGTCCGGACAACGCTACCGCTTTAGCAAAAATTCTGTCCGAATTGTTCAAGGGAGAAGAAGAGGAGTTCATCCGCATCAAGCCACGGGATGGATTCTCCATGCACAACCCTCCAAGCTGGGTGAATTATATCTCCTTACTCTCATTCTTCCCGCATTCTTTATCATAGGTACTCACCTTGCCATTTTGCGGCAGGAACTACGAAAAGCCATAAGGGAGGTCAGCAGCCCATCTCCACAACCAGAGGACCCTGACCGGGCCCTCGGTCCCGGACTCGAAGAAGATCCGGACATATTCGTGGAGCTGATAGACCGACAGTTCTATCAATTAAGCCGTGATGACGCCATGGTGGCCATTACGGCCGACTATCCTGGACTGCTTCCTGCGTCGCACGTAAGAAAAAACAAAAATCCCAACTCCAAAAACTAGGATCCCCTTTTAGACACTTCACCTACCACATACATATGGTGTTTTTACAGGGAAGGCACTCGGGACGCCATGTCGAACCCGCAGCAACTCACTGACAAGAGGCACCAAGGCCGGGTAGGCCAAAAAGGAAGGTGGTCAGGACAGAGACGCCGGCGCAGAGGTATGACAGAAACCCCGCTCCGTGGTTGTCGTCTTTCTTGAAATGTAACGACGTCCATGTTTCTTTAACAGAAAAAACGCTCGCCGGAATATGTCCGGTGAGGATGCCGATCAAGCTTCCACCAGTCGGGCTCCAGGACCGGACATAGAGGCGGAAGCCGACATGGGGCGGACGCCGGATACTCCCCCTACAGAGGATGCGGATAGGCTATCCGCTACTAATTCAGAAGTGGCGAGCGCCATGAATCATAGGCGTCGCCGGGCCGTACTCTGCGACACTTGCTTCTCACCAGAGGCATTTGATGCCTTCAATTCTGGAGAGGCGTACCTCTGTGCTGCTCAAAATGGTCTAGCCAGAGCCACGGACCAGTATGTAAAGGATGTACGGGTAAGCAAATCTGACGATTATATGTATCAGTAGCCCCTGAGACTTGAAACAGTTAGCAGAACTGATTTAAGGATCATCTTATTTTGTAGGTTCTTACAGAGAAGAATAGTTGACTGTCACAGGAGCTGGAGGAATGCAAGACCCAACTTCGGGCCGCTGTTGCCGCATTGAAGGAACCTAAAAAGTCCCCGGTAGGTAACATTTCTTTCAAAGAATGATAGGTGCCATATAACATGCGGCATGGCTGCAAATTTAACAATAGATGTTGCAGATTAATCCGGAGAGAATCCGGAGGAGCAGCACGCCGTACAACAGCTAAAGGCTGGCGAACGTGTGCTGACTGAGGTCAGGTGGGAGAAAAACAACCTCTAAGACACCAATACCAAGCTGAGCGTGGAACTGAAAGATGTTCGAGCCCAGCTTGCGGACTCCGAGAAGGAGAATAAGCGGCTTTGATGCAGCATATTTAGTAATTTCTTGAATGAACCCTTAATAAAGGGGACGGCGGAGAAGCGGGCTAACAGAGTTATGTCTGCAGGTATGCTGACGGGTCGTCCCGCGGAGGAGATGCCCGTGTCTGCGGGTGATCTTCTATCAGAGCTCTCACAACTGCATGAACGAGTTCGGCAGGTGATGCAAGGTATTGCCCAAGCCTTGTGGCCATCCGTCTCCCCGCCAGAAGGTGTTGGAGAGCTTGTGGGGAAGCTCAAGGGAGCACGGTGGTGTTTCCGGTTATGGAAGATATCTGTCTGCCATCAAGGTGCCTGGGAAGTCTAGGCCATGGTGAAGACGCGGTATACCAAGGCTGACCCAAATCACATGGCCGAGGTCGGACCTGTGGGGCCCGACGGGAAAGAGATCCCCGTTAACTTAGTCTATGGGCAAGTAGACTTAGCCGCAAAGTATTCTCAACATGATTGTAGGCTAGACCGTCTGTTGGACGGTATAGAAGAGGAATTTAGTCAGTCTACATGACTATGTAATTAAAGTGACATGTATAATGCCTTCTATCCGGATTGTAGATCATTTGTCATGGCGGACCTTTTCGCTTCAACCTCGGGACCCGATAGTCCGGAGTGTATCCGAATACCCGCTCAGTTATATAAGAACCGGGGTATGCGTGGAGACCAGGTGTAGGGGTCATTAGTGCTTGAACAGACAAGTGCCCAACTAGTTATGTTATATTACATGGGTAGTAAGAAACATCTTCCAGGGAGAATAGTTCCGTTAAGGGTTCCTTTCCCTGGGTACGCATGCCCTAAAGTGCATGTCCGGACTGTGAGGGGAAACGCAGGAAAAAAACATCTAGGGGCACATATGGAAAATAAATAAAAATCATCTTTTGTTCACCGACCGGATATTCCCTTAAGAATGCTAGCTTTCGGCTTCACCCAGTCTGAGGTACACATCCGGCTGACCCAGCAGTAACAATCGCAGAGGTGCTCCCCTTATGCCCTAGCCGAATTAACGGGAACGTAGGGCATAAATACAAGAGCCAGGCAACCCAGCTTGGCCAAAACTTAAGTCATATCGATGCCTATAATGGCGAAGAAAAGGTACATGCGGAAGAATAACACATGTGCTGGGCATGAAACACAGATAGATAATTAAGCTTCTGTGTAAGAAGCCCCCAGGTATAATGAGCGCGGTTAGCGCATCTATAGTGTGTAAGCGAGGCACAAGTTGGCCCTTGAAGGCCTTAAGGAAGAATAAAAGGAAGAAAGAGAAAAAAGACAGATAATATATATTCAAAAAAGGGACAGAGGAAGGAGACGAACATATAGTCCGGCGCTAGGCGTAGAATCTTCGGAGCCTGGCTGCGTTCCATGGGTTCGGCTCAAGTCGATTATTCGATGCATCCCGCAGATGGTACGCTCCACCGGTCAGCACTTGGTCAATAATGAAGGGACCTTCCCATTTGGGCTCGAGCTTGGACTTTTTCTTCTCCGGCAGGCGTAGAACTAACTCGCCAACGTTATAAGCTTTGGCCCGTACTTCTCTGCTTTGGTATCTGTGAGCCTGTTGCTGATAAAATGCGGAACGGGTTTTTGCCACGTCGTGCTCCTCCTCCAAGGTTTCCAGACTATCCTGCCGATCGAGCTCGGCTTCTCTTTCTTCGTACATGCGCACTTGAGGTGAGTCATGAACTATGTCACAGGGCAGGACAGCCTCTACGCCGTACACCATAAAGAAGGGTGTATATCCGGTACTACGATTCGGCGTGGTCCGCAGCCCCAGAGTACGGAGTCGAGCTCCTCTACCCAGTGTGTGTTAGACTCCGTTAAGGACCGCACTAATCTGGGTTTAATGCCGCTCATGATAAGACCATTTGCTCGCCCAACTTGGCTGTTGGTTTGTGGGTGATAGACGGAAGCATAATCGAGCTTGATGCCCATGTTACTGCACCAGAGTTTTACTTTGTCGGCCGTGAAATTCGTGCCGTTGTCAAAACTGGCGAATCTCGGGTAGGGGGTCCCGAACTATGCATCTAAGGCGGATGGTAACAGGAGGCAGGGGACACGATGTTTTACCTAGGTTCGGGCCCTCTTGATGGAGGTAAAACCCTATGTCCTGCTTGATTATTCTTGATAATACGAGTAGTACAAGAGTTGATCTACCACGAGATCGGAGAGGCTAAACCCTAGAAGCTAGCCTATGGTATGAGTGTATGTTGTCCTACGGACTAAAACCCTCCGGTTTATATAGACACCGGAGGGGGCTAGGGTTACACAAGGTCGGTTACAAAGGAGGAGATATACATATCTGTATTGCCTAGCTTGCCTTCCACGCCAAGTAGAGTCCCATCCGGACACAGGACGAAGTCTTCAATCTTGTATCTTCATGGTCCAACAGTTCGGCCAAAGGATATAATCTGGCTGTCCGGATACCCCCTAATCTAGGACTCCCTCACCTGCTGTAGGAGCAACTCCGGACATTGTGAACGTCTCGCAGAGCAAAGCTGATGACTACTCAATAGTTCAGTGTGCCTTGCTTTATGGCTTAGAATCGGTACTTCAAAGATGTTTTGAACGTCATGGAGTATATGAGATGTTCTAGGAGTTGAAGTTAATATTTCAAGCAAATGCCCGAATTGAGAGATATGAAGTCTCCAATAAGTTCTATAGCTCCAAAATGGAGGAGAATAGTTCTGTCAGTGAACATATACTCAGAATGTCTGGGTACCAAAACCACTTGTCTCAACTGGGAGTTAATCTTCCTGATGATAGTGTCATTGATAGAGTTCTTCAATCACTGCCACCAAGCTACAAAAGCTTCATGATGAACTATAATATGCAAGGGATGGATAAGACAATTCTCGACCTCTTCGCGATGCTAAAGGCTGTGGAGGTAGAAATCAAGAAGGAGCATCAACTGTTGATGGTTAACAAGACCACTAGTTTAAAGAAAAAGGGCAAAGGGAAGAAGGGGAACTTCAAGAAGAACGGCAAGCAAGCTTCTGCTCAAGTGATGAAGCCCAAGTCTGGACCTAAGCCTGATATTGAGTGCTTCTACTGCAAAGGGACTGGTCACAGGAAGCGGACCTGCCCCAAGTATTGGGCGGATAAGAAAAATGGCAAAGTGAAAGGTATATTTGATATACATGTTATTGATGTGTACCTTACTAATGCTCGTAGTAGCGCCTGGGTGTTTGATACTGGTTATGTTTCTCATATTTGCAACTCGAAACAGGGGCTATGGATTAAACAAGGATTGGCTAAGGACAAGGTGACGATGCGCGTGGGAAATGGTTCCAAAGTCGATGTCATCGCCGTTGGCACGCTACCTCTACATCTACCATCGGGATTAGTTTTAGACCTAAATAATTGTTATTTGGTGCCAGCGTTGAGCATGAACATTATATCTGGATCTTGTTTGATGCGAGACGGTTATTCATTTAAATCAAAGAATAATGGTTGTTCTATTTATATGAGTAATATCTTTTATGGTCATGCACCCTTGATGAGTGGTGTATTTTTTTTGAATCTCGATTGTAGTGATACACATATTCATAATATTGAAGCAAAAATATGCAAGGTTAATAATGATAGTGCAACTTATTTGTGGCACTGCTGTTTAGGTCATATTGTTGTAAAGCGCATGAAGAAACTCCATGCTGATGGGCTTTTGGAATCACTTGATGCTTGCGAACCATGCCTCATGGGAAGCTGACTAAGATTCCGTTCTTCGGAACAATGGAGCGAGCAACTGACTTATTGGAAATAATACATACTGATGTGTGCGGTCCAATGAGTGTTGAGGCTCACACTGGGTATCGTTATTTTCTGACCTTCACATATGATTTGAGCAGATATGGTTATATCTACTTGATGAAACATAAGTCTGAAACATTTGAAAAGTTCAAAGAATTTCGAAGTGAAGTGGAAAATCATAGTAACAAGAAAATAAAGTTTCTATGATCTGATCGTGGAGGTGAATATTTGACTTATGAGTTTGGTCTAAATTTGAAACAAAGTGGAATAGTTTCGCTACTCACGCCTCCTAGAACACCACAACATAATGGTGTGTCCAAACGTTGTAACCGTACTTTATTAGATATGGTGCGATCTATGATGTCTCTTACTGATTTACCGCTATCGTTTTGGGGTTATGCTTTAGAGACGGCTGCATTCACGTTAAATAGGGCACCATCTAAATCCGTTGAGACGACACCATATGAACTGTGGTTTGGCAAGAAACCTAAGTTGTCGTTTCTTAAAGTTTGGGGCTGTGATACTTATGTGAAAAAGCTTCAACCTTATAAGCTTGAACCCAAATCAGAGAAATGTGTCTTCATAGGATACCCAAAGGAGACTGTTGGGTACACCTTCTATCACAGATCTGAAGGCAAGATATTTGTTGCTAAGAATGGATCCTTTCTAGAGAAGGAGTTTCTCTCGAAAGAACTGAGTGGGAGGAAAGTTGAACTGGATGAGGTAATTGTACCTTCTCCCGAATTGGAAAGTAGTTCATCACAGAAATCAGTTCTAGTGATTCCTACACCAATCAGTGTGGAAGCTAATGATGATGATCATGAAACTTCAGATCAAGTTACTACCGAACCTCGTAGGTCAACCAGAGTACGATCCGCACCAGAGTGGTACGGTAATCCTGTTCTAGAGGTCGTGTTACTTGACCTTGACGAACCTACAAACTATGAGGAAGTGATGATGAGAAGATTCCACAAAATGGGTTGAGGCCATGAAATCTGAGATGGGATCCATGTATGAGAACAAAGCGTGGACTTTGGTTGACTTGCCCGATGATCGGCGAGTAATAGAGAATAAATGAATCTTCAAGAAGAAGACTGACGCTGACGATAATGTTACTGACTACAAAGCTCAACTTGTTGCGAAAGGTTTTCGACAAGTTCAAGGAGTTGACTACGATGAGACCTTCTCACCCGTAGCGATGCTTAAGTCTCTTTGAATGATGTTAGCAATTGCCGCATTTTATGATTATGAAATTTGACAAATGGATGTCAAAACTGCATTCCTTAATGGATATCTTAAAGAAGAGTTGTATATGGTGCGACCAGAAGGTTTTGTCGATCCAAAAGGTGCTAACAAAGTGTGCAAGCTCCAGCGATCCATTTATGGACTGGTGCAAACCTCTCGGAGTTGGAATATACGCTTTGATAGTGTGGTCAAACCATATGGTTTTATATAGACTTTTGGAGAAGCTTGTATTTACAAGAAAGTGAGTGGGAGCTCTATAGCATTTCAAATATTATATGTGGATGACATATTGTTGATTGGAAATAATACAAAATTTCCGGATAGCATAAAACGATACTTGAATAAGAATTTTTCAATGAAAGACCTCCGTGAAGCTGCTTATATATTGGGCATCAAGATTTATAGAGATAGATCAAGACACTTAGTTGGACTTTCACAAATCACATACCATGATAAAGTTTTGAAGAAGTTCAAAATGGATCAGTCAAAGAAAGTGTTCTTGCCTGTGTTACAATGTGTGAAGTTGAGTCAGACTCAATGCCTGACCACTGCAGAAGATAGAGAGAAAATGAAAGTCATTCTCTATGCCTGGGCCATAGGTTCTATCACGTATGCAATGTTGTGTACCAGACCTGATGTGTGCCTTGCTATAAGTTTAGCAGGGAGGTACCAATGTAATCCAGGAGTGAATCACTGGACAGCGGTCAAGAACATCCTGAAATACCTGAAAAGGACTAAGGATATGTTTCTTGTTTATGGAGGTGACAAAGAGCTCGCCATAAATGGTTACGTCGATGCAAGGTTTGACATTCATCTGGATGACTCTAAGTCACAAACCGGATACGTATTTATATTAGATGGTGGAGCTGTCAGTTGGTGCAGTTCCAAGCAGAGCGTCGTGGCGGGATATACGTGTGAAGTGGAGTACATAGTTGCTTCAAAAGCAGCAAATGAAGAGTTTGGATGAAGGAGTTCATATCTGATCTAGGTGTAATACCTAGTGCATCGGGTCCAGTGAAAATCTTTTGTGACAATACTGGAGAAATTGCCTTGGCGAAGGAATCCAGATATCACAAGAGAACCAAGCACACGGATGTGAATGTTGCAGACCCATTGACTAAGCCTCTCTCACGAGCAAAACATGATCAGCACCAAGACTCCATGGGTGTTAAAATCATTACTATGTAATCTAGATTATTGACTCTAGTGCAAGTGGGAGACTGAAGGAAATATGCCCTAGAGGCAATAATAAAGTTGTTATTTATATTTCCTTATATCATGACAAATGTTTATTATTCATGCTAGAATTATATTAACCGGAAACATAGTACTTGTGTGAATACATAGACAAACAGAGTGTCCCTAGTAAGCCTCTACTTGACAAGCTCGTTACTCAAAGATGGCTAAGTTTCCCGACCATAGACATTTATTGTCATTTGATGAACGGGATCACATCATTAGAGAATGATGTGATGGACAAGACCCATCATTTAGCTTAGCATAAATGATCATTTACTTTTATGCTATTGTTTTCTTCATGACTTATACATATTCCTCTGACTATGAGATTATGAAACTCCCGAATACCAGAGGAACACTTTATGTGCTATCAAATGTCACAACGTAACTGGGTGATTATAAAGATGCTCTACAGGTGTCTCCAATGGTGTTTGTTTAGTTGGCATAGATCAAGATTAGAATTTATCACTCCAAGTACCGGAGAGGTATCTCTGGGCCCTCTCGGTATGCACATCACTATAAGCCTTGCAAGCAATGTGACTAATGAGTTAGTTACGAGATGATGCATTACGGAACGAGTAAAGAGACTTGCCGGTAACAAGATTGAACAAGGTATAATGATACTAACGATCGAATCTCGGGCAAGTAACATAACAATGACAAAGGGAATGACGTATGTTTGTTATGCGGTTTGACCGATAAAGATCTTAATAGAATATGTAGGAGCTAATATGAGCATCCAGGTTCTGCTATTGGTTATTGACCGGAGATGTGTCGCGGTCATGCCTACATAGTTCTCGAACCTGTAGGGTCCGCACACTTAGCGTTCGATGACGATTTGTATTATGAGTTATATGATTTGATGGCCGAAGTTCGTTTGGAGTCCTGGATGAGATCACAGACATGACGAGGAGTCTCGAAATGGTCGAGAGGTAAAGATTCATATATTGGAAGGTTGAATTTGGACATCAGAATGGTTCCAAGTGGTTCGGGCATTTTTCCGGAGTACCGGGAGGTTACCGGAACCTCCCGGGAGAAATATTGGGCCTATTGGGCCTTATTGGAGGAGAGGAGAAAGGCCACATGAGAGGGGCGCGCCCCCTTTCCCAAACCAAATTGGACTAGGGGAGGGGGCCACCCCCCTCTTTCCTTCTCCCTCTCTCTCCCTTCCCCTTTTCCCTCTCTGGTGGAAGGAAGGAGGGGGGGTGAATCCTACTTGGACTAGGAGTCCAAGTAGGACTCCCCCTTATGGCGCGCCCCCTAGGCCAACCACCTCCTCCTCCCCCCATTATATATAGAGGCGGGGGGCACCCCAAAGGCACAACAGACATCTCTTAGCCATGTGCGGTGCCCCCCTCCACATTTTACCACCTCAGTCATATCGTTGTAGTGCTTAGGCGAAGCCCTACGCCGGTAACTTCATCATCACCGTCGCCACGCCGTCGTGCTGACGGAACTCTCCCTCGTCCCCAACTAGATCAAGAGCTCGAAGGACATCATCATGCTGAACGTGTGCAGAACATGGAGGTGCTGTACGTTTGGTACTTGGATCGGTTGGATCATGAAGACGTTCGACTACATCAACCGCGTAACTAAACACTTCCGCTTTCGGTCTACGAGGGTACATGGACACACTCTCCCCTCTTGTTGATATGCATCTCCTAGATAGATCTTGCGTGATCGTAGGAATTTTTTTGAAATACTGCGTTCCCCAATAGTGGTATCAAAGCCAGGACTATGCGTCGATGTTATATGCACGACTAGAACACAAAGAGTTGTGGGCGATAATAGTCATACAGCTTACCACCAACGACTTACTTTGATTCGGCGCTATTGTTGGATGAAGCGCCCCGGACCGACATTACATGACCGTGTTCATGATACTGGTTCTACCGATGTGGTTCGCACACAGGTAGTCGGCGGGTGTCTGTTTCTCCAACTTTAGTTGAATCAAGTTTGACT
This sequence comes from Triticum urartu, assembly GCF_056163025.1. Taxonomy (NCBI): domain Eukaryota; kingdom Viridiplantae; phylum Streptophyta; class Magnoliopsida; order Poales; family Poaceae; genus Triticum; species Triticum urartu. Next base: position 229,977,384 of record NC_141877.1, read on the forward strand.
ACGGCCAGTCCTTGTTGCTAAGAATGGATCCTTTCTAGAGAAGGAGTTTCTCTCGAAGGAAGTAAGTGGGAGGAAAGTAGAACTTTATGAGGTAATTGTACCTTCTCCCGAATTGGAAAGTAGTTCATCACTGAAATCAGTTCCAGTGATTCGTACACCAATCAGTGAGGATGCTAATGATGACGATCATGAAACTTCAGATCAAGTTACTACCGAACCTCGTAGGTCAAACCGAGTATGGTCTACACCAGAGTGGTACGGTAATCCGGTTCTGGAGGTCATGTTACTTGACCATGATGAACCTACGAATTATGAGGAAGCAATGATGAGCCCAGATTCTGCGAAATGGCTTGAGGCCATGAAATCTGAGATGGGATCCATGTATGTGAACAAAGTGTGGACTTTGGTTGACTTGACCGATGATCGACAAGAAATAGAGAATAAATGGATATTCAAGAAGAAGACTGACGCTGACGGTAATGTTACTGTCTACAAAGCTCGACTTATTGCGAATGTTTTTTGACAAGTTCAAGGATTGACTACAATGAGACCTTCCCACCCGTAGCGATGCTTAAGTATGTCCGAATCATGTTATAATTCCCACATTTTATGATTATGAAATTTGGCAAATGGATGTCAAAATTGCATTTCTTAATGGATATCTTAAAGAAGAGTTATATATAATGCAACCAAAAGGTTTTGTCGATCCAAAAGGTGCTAATAAAGTGTGCAAGCTCCAGCGATCCATTTATGGACTGGTGCAAGCCTCTCGGAGTTGCAATATACGCTTTGATAGTGTGATCAAAGCATATGGTTTTATACATACTTTTGGAGAAGCATGTATTTACAAGAAAGTGAGTGGGAGCTCTGTAGCATTTCTAATATTATATGTGGATGACATATTGTTGATTGGAAATAATACATAATTTCTAGATAGCATAAAAGGATACTTGAATAAGAATTTTTCAATGAAAGACCTCGGTGAAGCTGCTTATATATTGGGCATCAAGATCTATAGAGATAGATCAAGATGCTTAATTGGACTTTCACAAAGCACATACCTTCATAAAGTTTTTAAGAAGTTTAAAATGGATTAATCAAAGGAAGGGTTCTTGCATGTGTTACAAGGTGTGAAGTTGAGTCAGACTCAAGGCCCGACCATAGCAGAACATAGAGAGAAAATGAAAGTCATTCCCTTTGCCTCAGCCATTGGTTCTATCATGTATGCAATGTTGTGTACCAGACCTGATGTGTGCCTTGCTATAAGTTTAGTAGGGAGGTACCAAAGTAATCCAGGAGTGGATCACTGGAGAGCGGTCAAGAACATCCTGAAATATCTAAAAAGGACTAAGGATATGTTTCTCGTTTATGGAGATGACAAAGAGCTCGTTGTAAATGGTTACGTCGATGCAAGCTTTGACACTGATCCGAATGACTCTAAGTCACAAACCGGATACGCATTTATATCTAATGGTGGAGCTATCAGTTGGTGCAGTTCCAAGCAGAGCTTCGTGGCGGGATCTACATATGAAGCGGAGTACATAGCTGCTTCGGAAGCATCAAATGAAGGAGTCTACATGAAGGAGTTCATATCCGATCTAGGTGTAATACCTAGTGCATCGGGTCTAAAAAAAATCTTTTGGGACAATGCTGGAGCAATTTCCCTGGCGAAGGAATCCAGATTTCACAAGAGAACTAAACACATCAAGTTATCAATCCAGTAGGAGACTCCACGCAAGTCGCCTAGTACCTGCACAAACAAACAAGAACCTCACAACCAACGCGATAAAGGGGTTGTCGATCCCTTCACGGTCACTTACGAAAGTGAGATTTGATAAAGATAATGAGATAAATATTTTTGGTATTTTTGTATAGATTGGAAAGTAAAGATTGCAAAACAAATAGTAAACTAGAATTGTAGATCGGAAACTTATATGATGTAAAGTAGACCCGGGGGCCATAGGTTTCACTAGTGGCTTCTCTCAAGATAGCATAAATTACGGTGGGTGACCAAATTACTGCCGAGCAATTGATAGAAAACGCATAGTTATGAGAATATCTAGGCATGATCATGAACATAGGCATCACGTCCGTGTCAAGTAGACCGAAACGATTCTGCATCTACTACTATTACTCCACACATCGACCGCTATCCAGCATCATCTAGAGTATTAAGTTCATAAGAACAGAGTAACGCATTAGGCAAGATGGCATGATGTAGAAGGATAAAGTCAAGCAATATGATATAAACCCCATATTTTTATCTTCGATGGCAACAATACAATACGTCTCGGTTCCCTTTCTGTCGCTGGGATCAAGCACCGCGAGATTGAACCCAAAGCTAAGCACTTCTCCCATTGCAAGATAGATCAATCTAGTAGGCCAAACCAAACTGATAATTCAAAGAGACTTGCAAATATATCAAATCATGCATATAAGAATTCAGAGAAGAATCAAATATTGTTCATAGATAAACTTGATCATAAACCCACAATTCATCGAATCTCGACAAACACACCGCAAAAAGAATTACATCGAATAGATCTCCAAGAACATCGAGGAGAACTTTGTATTGAGATCCAAAGAGAGAGAAGAAGCCATCTAGCTAATAACTATGGGCCCGAAGGTCTGTGGTAAACTACTCACACATCATCGGAGAGGCTATGGTGTTGATGTAGAATCCCTCCGACCGAATCCCCCTCTGGCAGATCACCGGAAAAGGTCCCCGGATGGGATCTCACGGGTACAGAAGGTTGCGGCGGTGGAAAAGTGGTTTCGTGGCTCTCCTGGATGTTTTCAGGGTATAAGGGTATATATACGCAAAAGAAGTAGGTCGGTGGTGCTACGAGCGGCCCACGAGGGTGGGGGGCGTGCCTGCCCCCTGGGGCGCCGCCCTACCTTGTGGTTGCCTCGTTACTTCCTTGACCTCCACTCCAAGTCTCCTAGATTGTGTTTGTTCCAAAAAAGATCCTCGCAAAGGTTTCATTCCGTTTGGATTCTGTTTGATATTCCTTTTCTGTGAAACACTGAAATAGGCAAAAAACAACAATTTGCACTGGGCCTTTGGTTAATAGGTTAGTCCCAAAAATAATATAAAAGTGCATCATAAAGCCCATTAAACATCCAAAACAGATAATATAATATCATGGAACAATAAAAACTTATAGATACATTGGAGACATACCAAGCATCCCCGAGCTTAATTCCTGCTCGTCCTCGAGTAGGTAAATGATAAAAACATAATTTTTAATGTGGAATGCTACCTAACATAATTTTCAATGTAATTCTCTTTATTGTGGCATGAATGTTTAGATCCAAAAGATTCTAGATAGAAGTGTAATATTGACATAAAAATAATAATAATACTTCAAGCATGCTAACCAAGCAGTTGTGTCTTATCAAAATAACATAGCCAAAGAAAGCTCATCCCTACAAAATCATATAGTTTGGCCATGCTTCATTTTCGTCACACAAAATGTTCCCATCATGCACAACCCCGATGACAAGCCAAGCAATTGTTTCATACTTAGCCTTTTCAAACTCTTTCAACTTTCACGCAATATATGAGCGTGAGCCATGGACATAGCACTATGGGTGGAATGGAATATGATGATGGAGGTTGTGTGAGAAGAAAAAAAGGGAGAAAGTCTCACATTGACGCGGCTAATCAACGGGCTATGGAGATGCCCATCAATTAATGTCAATGCAAGGAGTAGGGATTGCCATGCAACGGATGCACTGGAGCTATAAATATATGAAAGCTCAACAAAAGAAACTAAGTGGGTGTGCATCCAACTTCTCACGAAGACCTAGGGCATTTTGAGGAAGCCCATCATTGGAATATACAAGCCAAGTTCTATAATGAAAGATTCCCACTAGTATATGAAAGTGACAACATAAGAGACTCTCTATCATGAAGATCATGATGCTACTTTGAAGCACAAGTGTGGAAAAAGGATAGTAACATTGCCCCTTCTCTCTTTTTCTCTCATTTTTTTCCTTTTTAATTTTTTTATTTGGGCCTTTTTCTCTTTTTATGGCCTCTTTTAAAAAAAATCGTCTGGAATCTCGTCCCGACTTGTGGGGGAATCATAGTCTCCATCTCCATCATCCTTTACTCACATGGGACAATGCTCTAATAATGAAAATCATCACACTTTTATTTACTTACAACTCAAGAATTACAACTCGATACTTGGAACAAAATATGACTCTATGTGAATGCCTCCGGCGGTGTACCGGGATATGCAATGAATCAAGAGTGACATGTATGAAAGAATTATGAAGGTGGCTTTGCCACAAATACGATGTCAACTACATGATCATGCACAGCAATATGACAATGATGTAGCATGTCATAATAAACAGAACGGTGGAAAGTTGCATGGCAATATATCTCGGAATGGCAATGGAAATGCCATAATAGGTAGGTATGGTGGCTGTTTTAAGGAACATATAAGGAGGCTTATGTGTGATAGAGCGTATCATATCACGGGGTTTGGATGCACTGGCGAAGTTTGCACCAACTCTCTAGGTGAGAAAGGGCAATGCACGGTACCGAAGAGGCTAGCAATGATGGAAGGGTGAGAGTGCGTATAATCCATGGACTCAACATTAGTCATAAAGAACCCACATACTTATTCCAAAAATCTACAAGTCATCAAAACCAAGCACTACACACATGCTCCTAGGGGGATAGATTGGTAGGAAAAGACCATCGCTCGTCCCCGACGGCCACTCATAAGGAAAGCAATCAAAGAACACCTCATGCTTCAAATTTGTCACGCAACGTTTACCGTACGTGCATGCTACGGGACTTGCCAACTTCAACACAAGTATTTCTCAATTCCACAATTACTCAACTATCATGACTCTAATATTACCACCTTTATATCTCAAAACGACTATCAAGTATCAAACTTCTCATAATATTTAATGCACTCTATATGAAAGTTTTTATTATACCCATCCTGGATGCCATCATATTAGGACTAATTTTATAGCCAAAGAAAATGATCATGCTCTTCTAAAAGACTCTCAAAATAATATAAGTGAAGCATGAGAGATCAATAATTTCTATAAAATAAAACAACCACCGTGCTCTAAAAAGGTATAAGTGAAGCACTAGAGTAAAATTATCTAGCTCAAAAGATATAAGTGAAGCACATAGAGTATTCTAATAAATTCTGATTCATGTGTGTCTCTCCCAAAGGTGTGTACAGCAAGGATGATTGTGGTAAACTAAAAAGCAAAGACTCAAATCATACAAGACGCTCCAAGCAAAACACATATCATGTGGTGAACAAAAATATAGCCTCAAGTAAAGCTACCGATAGATGAAGACGAAAGAGGGGATGCCTTCCGAGGCATCCCCAAGCTTAGGCTTTCGGTTGTCATTGAATTTTACCTTGGGGTGCCTTGTGCAGCCCCAAGCTTAGGCTCTGGCCACTCCTTGTTCCAAAATCTATCAAACCTTTACCCAAAAACTTTAAAACTTCACAACACAAAACTCAACAGAAAATCTCATGAGCTCCGTTAGTATAAGAAAACGAACCACCATGTTAATGTACTGTAATGAACTCATTATTTATTTATATTGGTGTTAAACCTACTGCATTCCAACTTCTCTATGGTTCATACCCCCCGATACTAGTATTCATCAAAATAAGCAAACAACACATGAAAAATAGAATCTGTCAAAAACAGAACAGACTGTAGAAATCTGGAAGTTTTGAATACTTCTGTAACTCCAAAAATCCTGAAAAATTCTTAAGTCCTAAATAATTTGTATATTGATCTACTGCAGTTGGAATTAGTATTTTATCACTCTCTGGTAAAAAATGAAAATTATTCTCGTGAGCGCATACTTTCTGTTTTTTATCACAGTCTCTTGATGTGTTTGGTTCTCTTGTGAAATCTGGATTCCTTCGCCAAAGCAATTGCTCCAGTATTGTCACAAAAGATTTTCATTGGACCCGATGAACTAGGTATTACACCTAGATCGGATATGAACTCTTTCATCCAGACTTCTTTATTTACTGCTTCTGAAGCAGCTATGTACTCCGCTTCACACGTAGATCCCGCCACGACGCTCTGCTTGGAACTGCATCAACTGATAGCTCCACCATTCAATATAAATACATATCTTGGTTGTGACTTAGAGTCATCCGGATCAGTGCCAAAGCTTGCATCGACGTAACCATTTACAACGAGCTCTTTGTCACCTCCATAAACGAGAAACGTATCCTTAGTCCTTTTTAGGTATTCCAGGATGTTCTTGACTGTTGTCCAGTGATCCACTCCTGGATTACTTTGGTACCTCCCTACTAAACTAATAGCAAGGCACACATCAGGTCTGGTACACAGCATTGCATACATGATAGAACCTATGGCTGAGGCATAGAGAATGACTTTCATTTTCTCCCTATCTTCTGCAGTGGTCGGGCATTGAGTCTGACTCAACTTCACACCTTGTAACACAAGCAAGAACCCTTTCTTTGACTGATCCACTTTGAACTTCTTCAAAACTTTATCAAGGTATGTGCTTTGTGAAAGTCCAATTAATCGTCTTGATCTATCTCTATAGATCTTGATCCCAATATATAAGCAGCTTCAGTGAGGTTTTTCATTGAAAACTCTTATTCAAGTATCCTTTTATGCTATCCAGAAATTATGTATTATTTCCAATCAACAATATGTCATCCATATATAATATTAGAAATTCTACAGAGCTCCCACTAACTTTCTTGTAAGTACAGACTTCTCCAAAGGTCTGTATAAAACCATATGCTTTGGTCACACTATCAAAGCGTATATTCCAACTCCGAGAGGCTTGCACCAGTCCATAAATGGATCGTTGGAGCTTCCACACTTTGTTAGCACCTTTAGGATTGACAAAACCTTTTGGTTGCATCTTATACAACTCTTCTTTAAGATATCCATTAACGAATGCAGTTTTAACATCCATTTGCCAAATTTCATAATCATAAAATGCGGCAATTGCTAACATGATTTAGACAGACTTAAGCATCGTTACGGGTGAGAAGGTCTCATTGTAGTCAACTCCTTGAACTTGTCGAAAACCTTTCGCAACAAGTCGAGCTTTATAGATAGTAACATTACCGTCAGCGTCAGTCTTCTTCTTGAAAATCCATTTATTCTCTATTGCTTGCCGATCATCGGGCAAGTCAACCAAAGTCCACACTTTGTTCTCATACATGGATCCCACCTCAGATTTCATGGCCTCAAGCCATTTCGCGGTATCTGGGCTCATCATAGCTTCCTCATAGTTCGTAGGTTCGTCTTGGTCAAGTAACATGACCTCCAGAACAGGATTACCGTACCACTCTAGTGCGGATCATACTCTAGTTGACCTACGAGGTTTGGTAGTAACTTGATCTGAAATTTCATGATCATCATCATTAACTTCATCACTAATTGTTGTAGGAATCACTAGAATTGATTTCTGTGATGAAGTACTTTCCAATTCAGGGGAAGGTATAATTACCTCATCAAGTTCTACTTTCCTCCCACTCACTTCTTACGAGAGAAACTCCTTCTATAGAAAGGATCCATTTTTAGCAACGAATATCTTGCCTTCAGATCTGTGATAGAAGGTGTACCCAACAATCTCCTTTGGGTATCCTATGAAGACACATCCTCCGATTTGGGTTCGAGCTTATCAGGTTGAAGCTTTTTCACATAAGCATCGCAACCCCAAACTTTAAGAACCGATAGCTTAGGTTTTTTTTGCCAAACCACAGTTCATATGGTGTCGTCTCAATGGATTTAGATGGTGCCCTATTTAACATGAATGCAGCCGTCTCTAAAGCATAACCCCAAAATGATAGCGGTAAATCAGTAAGAGACATCATAGTTTGCACCATATCTAATAAAGTACGGTTAGGACGTTCGGACATACCATTACGCTGTGGTGTTCCAGGTGGCGTGAGTTGCGAAACTATTCCACTTTGTTTCAAATGAAGACCAAACTCATAACTCAAATATTCACCTCCACGATCAGATCGTAGAAACTTTATTTTCTTGTTACGATGATTTTCCACTTCACTCTGAAATTCTTTGAACTTTTCAAATGTTTCAGACTTATGTTTCATCAAGTAGATATACCCATATCTGCTCAAATCATCTGTGAAGGTCAGAAAATAATGATACCCGCCGCAAGCCTCAACACTCATCGGACCACACACATCAGTATGTATTATTTCCAATCAGTCAGTTGCTCGCTCCATTGTTCCGGAGAATGGAGTCTTAGTCATCTTGCCCATGAGGCATGGTTCGCAAGCATCAAGTGATTCCAAAAGCCCATCAGCATGGAGTTTCTTCATGCGCTTTACACCAATATGACCTAAACGATAGTGCCACAAATAAGTTGCACTATCATTATTAACCTTGCATCTTTTGGCTTCAATATTATGAATATTTGTATCACTACAATCGAGATTCAACAAAAATAGACCACGCATCAAGGGTGCATGACCATAAAAGATATTACTCATATAAATAGAACAACCATTATTCTCCAATTTAATTGAATAACCGTCTCGCATCAAACAAGATCCAAATATAATGTTCATGCTCAATGATGGCACCAAATAACAATTATTTAGGTCTAAAACTAATCCCGACGGTAGATGTAGAGGTAGCGTGCCGACGGCGATCACATCGACTTTGGAATCATTTCCCACGTGCATCGTCACCTTGTCCTTAGCCAATCTTCGTTTAATTCGTAGCCCCTATTTCAGTTGCAAATATGAGCAACAGAACCAGTATCTAATACCCAGGCGCTACTACGAGCATTAGTAAGGTACACATGAATAACATGTATATCAAATATACCTTTCACTTTGCCATCCTTCTTATCCGCCAAATACTTGGGGCAGTTCCGCTTCCAGTGACCAGTCCCTTTGCAGTAGAAGCACTCAGTCTCAGGCTTAGGTCCAGACTTGGGCTTCTTCACTTGAGCAGCAACTTGCTTGCCATTCTTCTTGAAGTTCCCCTTCTTCCCTTTGCCCTTTTTCTTGATACTAATGGTCTTGTTAACCATCAACACTTGATGCTCCTTCTTGATTTCTACCTCCGCAGCCTTTAGCATCGCGAAGAGCTCGGGAATTGTCTTATCCATCCCTTGCATATTATAGTTCATCACAAGCTTTTGTAGCTTGGTGGCAGTGATTGAAGAACTCTGTCAATGACACTATCATCAGGAAGATTAACTCCCAGTTGAGCCAAGTGGTTGTGGTACCCAGACATTCTGAGTATATGTTCACTGACAGAACTATTCTCCTCCATTTTGCAGCTATAGAACTTATTAGAGACTGCATATCTCTCAATTCGGGCATTTTCTTGAAATATTAACTTCAACTCCTGGAACATCTCATATTCTCCATGACGTTCAAAATGTCTTTGAAGTCCCGATTCTAAGCCTTAAAGCATGGCACACTGAACTATCGAGTAGTCATCCGCTTTGCTCTGCCAGACGTTCACAATGTCCGGAGTTGCTCCTGCAATTTGTCTTGCACCTAGCGGTGCTTCCAGGACATAATTCTTCTGTGCTGCAATAAGGATAATCCTCAAGTTACTGACCCAGTCCGTGTAGTTGCTACTATCATCTTTCAACTTAGCTTTCTCTAGGAACGCTGTTGACACCAGATTTTGGCACGGTCAAGAACTTATTTAAGATGGCCTCAAATGGAGAAGTGATGTAGAAGAAAGAGTTCCGTATTATTGACATGAACATCTTTGAAGTTTGGGTCATCGTCGTTCGATTTCATCTTGAAGGACAAAACTATGCTCAAAGTACTAAGATCTTAAATTCAGAGTGCAGTTTGGCCGATTAAGCCCCCAAGATGACCTCAAATGGAAAAATGATCTACACGGGTTGTCTTCATCTCATCAAAATGATCAATTTTTATATAAAAATCGTCCAAATCCGAGTCTGTATGCAAAAGTTAGAGTAATCGGAGTGCAGCCCTATCACGAGGCGAGATGTGGCGCGCCCCACCAGACACATGTGTGATGGGTAGCGCGAGGGAATAGACTGTTTTGCGCGACCGATTTGACCCTCAAAATGACTTCTGATCAAAAAACCTTCAATATGAAAGTTGGTCGTATCGTCGAAATGGTCAAGATTGCTTTTGGGCTCGTTTTCATCCGAGATTGTTTACCACCACAAAAAAGACACGCAAGGTGCAGCCAGTTTAAACCGAACAGTTTTGGAAAGTTCGGAGAAAACCAATCCGAATTTGACTAGGGTTTTGGACGTGAATCCAAGCATTTTCCTTGCATGGGAAGTACAGCTGCCTCTTATATATCTAAGGGGTGACGGCCAATTGAACAACACACAATCGATCAAATCATCTACCACTTTTTATCTTTTATCTTTCTCCTTAACTCTAGTTCTTCTTCTTCCTCGTTCTTCGCCCATTCTTCTTGTTGCAGGGTGGCGAACCTCGAGGCTCTATGGGCGATCAAGTCGACCTAGGGCAGCCCATAGCTGCCGCGCGCCCTGACGGGGTCCCTCCCGGGCGTGTGGGGTTTCGGGTCTACAAAAGCGCCCGCCGGATTGCTTGTGTACCGCGCTTCCGGACGGGTCTCCTTTGACGCAAGCTGCGGTGCATCACCCTCGGCGTTGGAGGTACATGGTGACGTGTTCGTGTGCGAACACACTTTTTGGCGACTTCGCTGGGGACGAAGCTTTGAACGGTCTCCGGCCTGTTCTTGCTACGAAGAGATTGTCATCTAGGGTTTGACATCTATGAAGGTAATATGAATACCCAATTCACTTATGTAGATGCAAATAATGCATATGTTGTTGGTAGATCATCTAATGAGCATAATGTATCGGCTAGCCCTAGTTTTATCAATCATGTATCTAATTATGTGCAACAGCCGGTTCAGAATAATCTTCATGCTTCAACTTCATATAATTTTAGCAACATGCAACATATGTATCCCAACTCCCATGCATCGGCAACCCCACAAATTTATATGCTGATGAATAACATGATGAGTTCGGTTAATCAAGTTGAGACACCCTATGTAGGAACTTTCAATGGTATGCAAAAAAGTGTTTCTAGTTTTTATTCATCAGCAAATAACTTGCAGTATGTTAATCCAAACGTGCCGGTGGATAGGGGAATTGGCCATGTTACTACTAGTTATTTGGCCAATTACCCTCAACCATCATATGCTACACCTCATGTTAGTAATTTTTCAGCACCGTATGCAACTGTAGATGTTCATAATTTGGCCCCGCATCTTCATGGTCATAGCCGAGTAAGTGAAAATTTTACAGGAACACATGTGCCGTCATCAAATACTATAGCATATAATGCATACTCGACGCAATTTGAGAATTTCAGCAACACTCGCGAATCATTGCCGAAAGAATCTGAAAGTATTGTGGAGCAATCTCTTCCAGAAGTGGTTGTGGCTGCATTAAAAAAGAGCTTGGCACAAAACAAGAGGATTAGTGCTCTTTGCCTTGAACAATATGAAAAGGGGTTGATTCCTGATTATGCTGCAATAAAGGCTATAGTTTTGCAAGAAGATGAAACTTCATCAATTGATAGAATTGGCGAGAGAGCATATCGTTATACATAAGTGCATACACCTCCACCTAGTACCGCATCATATTATACACCCCCTACACAATTGAAAATTTTCGGTAACACTAACAGTTCATTGCCGAAAGATCCTAAAAGCATTGGGGGGCAAACTACACTAGAGCGGGCCGAAATTGAGAGGGGAGTTAAAGCTTTGCACGATAGGGTGCAAGTACTTCGCCAAGAGAGAATTGATAGGGAATTAGCTCAAAGAAAAGAAGCCTTGCCAATTGATATAACCGGTGAAAAGAATGATGATTCGGAAACTAAAAGTGCTTGGTTGAAAAAGCCAAATCAAGTTATATATATTCCGAATCCATCAATTCCAATGAGGCAAACATTATTGAGAAAGGGCATGGAAAGTATAGCAAGACAGCCATACTTGATATTTCCGAAGTTAATGGAACCTACTTCCTGCCTATGAATTCCGTGCCGTAGAAATTGACAAGCCTCAAGGACAAGAGCAAGTAGCCAAACAAAGTTTGGCTGATAAGGATCTTCAAGGTAATGATGCACGGAATAAAGAAAAATAAGATGAACATGTGTTGGAGAGTCATCTAAAGACGAAGCTAGATATTGTTCAAGTCACACCACCATCATGCTCTCCCAACGTATTTGAAGAGGTATGCACAGCGAGTAATTTACCTATTTTCAGATTTGGTCGCGACTTCATTATCGATGCATCTATAAGAAATATTATCATAAGTAATTTTGAAAGACCAATGAAGAAGGTGTTGGGGAACGTAGCATAAATTCAAAATTATCCTACGTGTCACCAAGATCAATCTATGGAGAGACCAGCAACGAGGGGAAGGAGAGTGCATCTACATACCCTTGTAGATCGCTAAGCGGAAGCGTTCAAGAGAATGGGGTTGATGGAGTCGTACTCGTCGTGATCCAAATCACCGATGATCCTAGTGCCGAACGGACGACACCTCCGCGTTCAACACACGTACAGCCCGGTGACGTCTCCCATGCCTTGATCCAGCAAGGAGAGAGGGAGAGGTTGAGGAAGACTCCATCCAGCAGCAGCACAACGGCGTGGTGGTGATGGAGGAGCGTGGCAATCCTGCAGGGCTTCGCCAAGCACCGCAGAAGAGGAGGAAGAGGTGTTGGAGAGGGAGAAGGAGGCAACCAAAGGCATGGATGAAAAGCCCTCCTTCCCCCACTATATATAGGAGGGCCAAGGGGGGGCGCCGGCCCTAGGAGATCCAATCTCCTAGGGGGGGCGGCGGCCAGGGAGGTTTCCCTCCCCCCCAAGGCACCTAGGAGGTGCCTTCCACTATTGGGACTCTTCCCTTTTGTGAAACCCCAGGCGCATGGGCCCCTTGGGGCTGGTGCCCTTGGCCCATGTAGGCCAAGGCGCACCCCCTATAGCCCATGTGGCCCCCCAGGGCAGGTGGCCCCACCCGGTGGGCCCCCATGACCCTTCCGGTGGTCCCGGTACAATACCGATGACCCCGAAACTTGTCCCGATGGCCGAAACAGGATTTCCTATATATAAATCTTTACCTCCGGAACATTCCGAAACTCCTCGTGACGTCCGGGATCTCATCCGGGACTCTGAACAACATTCGGTAACCACATACAAACTTCCTTAATGACCCTAGCGTCATCGAACCTTAAGTGTGTAGACCCTACGGGTTCGGGAGACATGCAGACATGACCAAGACGTTCTCCGGTCAATAACTAACAGCGGGATCTGGATACCCATGTTAGCTCCCACATGTTCCATGATGATCTCATCGGATGAACCACGATGTCAAGGACTTAATCAATCCCGTATACAATTCCCTTTGTCTAGCGGTACGATACTTGCCCGAGATTCGATCGTCGGTATCCCGATACCTTGTTCAATCTCATTACCAGCAAGTCTCTTTACTCGTTCCGTAACACATCATCCCGTGATCAACTCCTTGATCACATTGTGCACATTATGATGATGTCCTACCGAGTGGGCCCAGAGATACCTCTCCGTTTACACGGAGTGACAAATCCCAGTCTCGATTCGTGCCAACCCAACAGATACTTTCGGAGATACCCATATTGTACCTTTATA